>NW_025230540.1:13083-13962 GCF_018294505.1 Triticum aestivum
ACCATGCCAAGTTCCAACATTTTCAGAGTTCATTTTGTAGTGATTTTCAAGTTCAACGTCATTTAGCTCTCTAAACAAATCGGTAAATGACTGAAAAACAGCAAATGATGTCAGAACATGTTGGAAATTGATGACGTCGCTTTGAATGATGCATACTGAACGCAAAAATAGGCCGGAGTTCAAATAATTTTAAAAAACATTGAAGTGCCCGTGTAACAGATGAGTTCTCGTCCGAAACCCTGATACTCCGAAAGAGATTGTCCAGTTTGTACACGAGGTGCGTCCAGTTTTCGCCGTGACCGTCTCTACTCTTTTGCACATGCTATGCGGGCAAAATGATGATACCGTGCCAAGTTCCAACATTTTCAGAGTTCATTTTGTAGTGATTTTCAATTTCACCGTCATTTTGCTCTCTAAACAAATCGTAAATGACTGAAAAACAGCAAATGATGTCGGAACGTGTTGGAAATTGATGATGTCGCTTTGAAATATGCATACAGAACGAAAAATAGGTTGGAGTTCAAATAAGTTTAAAAAACATTGAACTTCCCGTGTAACAGATGAGTTCTCGTCCGAAACCCTGATACTCCGAAAGAGATTGTCCAGTTTGTACACGAGGTGCGTCCAGTTTTCGCCGTGACCGTCTCTACTCTTTTGCACATGCTATGCGGGCGAAATGATGACACCATGCCAAGTTCCAACATTTTCAGAGTTCATTTTGTAGTGATTTTCAATTTCACCGTCATTTTGCTCTCTAAACAAATCGGTAAATGACTGAAAAACAGCAAATGATGTCAGAACGTGTTGGAAATTGATGGCATCGCTTTGAATGATGCATACTGAACGCAAAAATAGGCTGGAGTTCAAATAAGTTTAAAA
>NW_025230541.1:0-4228 GCF_018294505.1 Triticum aestivum
AAAGGAGGGGGGTTGGGGGTTTTGGGGGGTTAATTTAGGTGTTTCGTATATTGTGTTAGCTAGCTAATTAATAGAGAGAAGTGTCCTCTCTTATGTCCGTGCTTGGTCGACGCTACGTAGTATATATACATAAGTGATCGAGAGAACCATTCAGTACAGAAGTTCGTCATGCATACCGAGAGAAGATCGATCGACCTCTCCTTCTCCGAGAGATTGGTCGAACAACAAGTTTTTTACTGGCTACATACATGTATAAGATCTCTTAATTACAAACCCCTAGCATTTGCAATCAAGTTCCACATGGTATTCTCCGGCTTTACTGATGACGTGTTCAAGAAAGAATCCCGCCAATTCCTCTTGAATTGCTTTCATGCGATCTGGTTCTAGGAGTTCATCCCGCATCTGCCACGTCTAATTTGAAGAAGGGGGTTAATTAATACATATATATGAATGAAACTCAACAGAGATGATGGTGTAATAAAATGAAATTGTGATTATTATTGCTTACGCACTTCATATTATCTTCTAGAGTAGCCCCGCTTGTTTTTTAAAGTCGCATTGTGGATGAACTCGCACACGTAGTATCCACAGAAATCATTCCCTTCCTCCTGCCACAAGCACTTTACGAGAAATAGAGGTCAATCAATCTGATAATGAAGCATTATAAATGGCATTGATGAAAGTATAGCTATAGAATCAACGGGAGATGCGCGCAACTAGCTAGCCAGTAGTACTTACTTTCGAGTATGTATACCGCAGCTCCTTCAGCAGTCCCGGAGCTTGTGCGGTGAACTGTTTCCAAACCCTGCAAGACAAAGAAAATAATTATTATTACTTGAGATATCAGGAAATGAACAAAAAGTTGCCGATATGGTGCGATAATGATCGATTGAACTTACTTGCTGAGCATTTCAGTGATGTCCGCATAGTTTTTGGGATCTTTCCGTCTCGAGTCTAAGACGGTTACTAGTCCACGCTCAAGCTTAATCTCCAGAAGAATATAGTGGTACCTGCGCACGCATGCATAACTCGTCAATTACATTACTATAACCTCGCTCGAGTAATAAGGGAAACCGAATATGCACACGACAGTAACACTCACGGGCCGTTGTAAGGAAAGAGTATGATATCTTTGTTTTGATTTTTGATCAACGATTGTAGCAAGTTGTCCTCGGCCTATTCGACGCGCTTTTTAACCAGAAATACATCTATGATATTTGTGTTAATGAACCCAATATCATAGATTTCATTTTTTTTGCACTCGACGATCTTCAATCTGCATAATATATTGAGGATAATTAATTATAAATACATGCAATGAAAGAGCCGAGCTATACATAGAGACTTAATGACAGAAATAGTACTTACAGGCAGTAGCAAAAGACCATTAATTTATCGAGGGCCTTTTGATTGAAGAACTCGAAGAACTCCTCAAATTGAACACACAACAGATCATTTGAAACGAGGTCGTGCTCCTCTTTAATGTTCAGATACAAACTGTTCGTCCCCTCAGACTCTCTGCAGGTTTTCATGTACCAACTATGGAATCTTCGCATCATTGTTGTCAGAGATTTTTCATCTTTGACGAGAGGCTACCCGTACTCGTATCTGAATACGTCCACCTCCATGAAATCGGGAAGTGCATCGTCAGGCAGGTAATCTTCAAGATTGCCATAACCGGCCACCGTCCCCGGAGGATTAGACACATTGAGCGGGGGGCACGTTTGCTGTGCTTGTTCGCCGAGCTGGGCAATTTTTTTCCCCTTTGCTCGTTGTTCTTTTAACCTTTTATCACTGATAGTAGTTCCCGACCGCTTGGCTTGGAGATATGTCTGTTCAGTAATGCGCTCATAGTTGGTTCTCGGCGGAGACTTTGGTGGTTTCCTTAGGGCATCGAGAGTGCGCTTTGCTTTCACCGGATCTACCTTCTCCTCCGGAGGTGCATGTCTCTTTGCTTTCACCCCTTCAAAGAACTCCTTCACGTGGGCCTGCACGATCGTATTGTTTTCCTCCTTGGTCCTCTCGTACGGTAACTTCTCTAGAGGCTTTAGAGGTGGACCGTATCTGTATTGCCTCTGTCTTCTTGTGTTGCTAGACGCCGGAGCAGACGGAGCGGCTGGGGCGTCTGTCTTCTTTCGTGCTTGCTTACGAGGCGGAGGAGAAGGACTACGACGCGCCGGAGCAGCCGGGGCGGCGGCGGGTCTCTTCCGCCCTTGCTGGCGAGGCGGAGAAGGAGGAGGCGGAGTGCCGCCACGCGCCGAGGAAGGAGGCGGAGTGCCGCCACGCGTGCCCTGATCGTCACTCGCCGGAGGAGGAGGCGGTGGAGGAGGCGGAGTGCCCTGACTCGCCGGCGGAGGAGGAGGAGGCGAAGGCGTCCAGTTCAAAAGGTTGATGAGCTCCTTCTGCCATAGGCATGGAGTCTTCAGAGCAGAACCCAGCCTAGTCTCCCCTTCACCGGTAGGATGCTCAAGCACGAGGTCCTCAAATCCCTTCGTTATTTCATCCACCATCACCTTAGCAAATCCTTCTGGAATCGGCTGGCAGTGATAAGTTGTGCCAGGTCCACTAGGATAAACTTGGCCAACAGCCGCCTTGACCTTCAAATTCATCCATCGCGCCATAATGTGGCAATTTTGAGACTCCATGATACCATCCACGGGATAGCTGGCAGGAGCCGTCAAGACATGCTCCGGCTGAAGCAGCTCGGTGGAAGCCACGCTGCTTCTCCGCTGAGATGGCGGGGTAGCTTCGGGGGAAGCTTCGGCAGGTCGTTTGTTGCGATCTGCTGCTTCTCGTACCTCTTCTCGTTCCTCTAGCCCCATTACACTTTCATGCAGTTCCTGCATTTGGTCCTGCTCCAGTTTCTTCCTCCTCTCGTGGGTTTTGTAACCCCCTGTGTCCGGAAAACAAACCTTCCACGGAATGGAGCCTGGCGTGCCTCGTGTCCGTCCAGGGTGCTCGGGATTCCCAAGGGCCATTGTGAGCTCGTCCTTCTCCCTGTTTGGAAGGAACGTCCCTCACTGCGCTGCATCAATATAGTATCGAAGGTTCTTGACTGGTGTTTGCAGTTGCTCGTCCGTCCACTGACACTTCCCTGTTACAGGGTCCAAGGTTCCGCCAGCCCCAAAGAACCAAGTCCGGCAACGGTCTGGCCAGCGCATTGTCTCTGGTTCGATCCCTTTTTCAAGCAGATCATGCTTAGCCTTGGACCACTTAGGCCGGGCTTTGAGGTAGCCACCTGACCCCGTGCGATGGTGAAGCTTCTTCTTCGCAGCATTTTTCTTGTTTGTCTCCGACATCTTCTTACTCTTTTCCGATGTCTTGTGGGCCATAAATGCGGGCCAGTAATCTTTGATCTTCTCATATTTGCCGATGAATTCTGGTGTCTTTTTTTTCTCGACTAACTAGTTCAGCTCTTTCCTCCACCTCCTCATTAGGCCTGCCATCTTCTTAAGAGCACAAGACTTGATTAATTGCTCTTTAACTGTCTTCTCCGGATCCTCCTCTGGCGGTAGGGTGAAATTTGCCTTCAGCTCAGTCCAAAGATCTTCTTTCTGCATATCATTGACATAAGACACCTCAGGGTCTTCATCCTTAGCAGGCTTATACCATTGCTGGATGCTGATCGGGATCTTGTCCCTAACAAGAACCCCGCACCGAGCAGAAAATGCCTTCCTTGTCCAGATGGGTTCAATCGGTTCGCCGTCGGGCGCGATTTCTATGATCTCAAACTTTTCATCGAGCTCAACTTTTTCTTCGGGCCTCGTCTCCTTACCGAAGTTGTGCTCGATCCGGAGGGCTAGAAATTATAAGGAAGAAAGACGACGGTAATTAATATGTGTACATCTACCAAAACAATGGATGCATCAATTAACTAGTCAGCACGGGCTAAACTAATATATATATATACCTGGCCGGACTCGGTTCGGTGACCGGAGCAGTCAGCACGGTCTCCTTCGTCTTGTACCTCCATTGTGTCACCGGAGCAATCATGAACATAGTCCTCCTCTTGTACCGGCATTAATGGGTCGAAGCCATCATAAACATAGCCCTCTTCTTCATCCAGCTGACCATCGGTGTCGAGGAGAAATGACGCAACATCATCACTTCCATTTGCTATTATGTCCCCCAACATCGCTTCTGTTTCTTCGTCTCAGGAGTGCTCCATAGTTTCTGCAAATATTTATAACATGTCAATTATTATTCAAACATGGTACAGATGGATATA
>NW_025230541.1:4311-5454 GCF_018294505.1 Triticum aestivum
ATATATATATATATATATATATATATATATATATATATATATATATATATATATATATATTAGTGGCAAACATAGAACTAGCTAGCTAATCACAATAAGGAATCATGTTAGTGGCCTCGACGCTGCTTCTCTAGGGTTTGGGGTCGCCTCGACACAACGCTTCAAGGGTTTGGGATGGCCTCGACGACAACGCTCTTTTAACTTGATAAATTTGGGTGGCCCCGAGAGAGTTAATTTGTCGGGTAGGGGCGCGGCGGGAGGGGGTAGGAGACCAACATCGTTTTCTCTCTAGGGTTTGGGTGTCCTCGATAGTTATCGGGGAGGGGGTATCGGTACCACCCCCTAGCTCGTGTTGAAGTTTCTTCTTTCTCCTCTATTCCTTTCTTTCTTCTTCTCCTCTTCTTTTTCTTCTTCTCCCTCGAGAAAGGAAAATAATTAATGAAAAGGAAGAAAAGAGAAAGAAGGAAGAAGGAAGAAGAAGAAGAAAAAAAAGAAGAAAAAAAAGAGGAGAAGAATAAAGGAATAGAGGAGAAGAAGAAAAAATAGAATTCTATTTTTTCTTCTTCTCCTCTATTCCTTTCTTCTTCTCCTCTTCTTTTTCTTCTTTTTTCCTCTTCTTATTTATTTCTCCTCTTCTTCCTCTCCTCTTTTTCTCCTTTCTTCCTCTTCTTATTTTCCTTTTTCCTCTCATTCTTTTAGTATTGCTTGTTTAAAAAAATTGTTCAGATAGAAAATTTCGAAAAAAAACAAAGGTTTTGCCTAATGCATTGTTCATATGAATATACAAACATTTGCATATTCTACAATAATTAATATCACCAAAAAAAATCTATGAACAGAAAAAAACCTAACTTTTCTAAAAATCTATCTTTTGCATATATGAAAACATTAATACACATATGAACAAAAAATACATATATGAACAAAAACATGCTCTGAACAATTTTTGAACATCTACATACACATAGCCACATACATACACATATACATTATATATATAGCCACATACATACACATATATATATATACATTGAACAAAAAATTAAACTAATAAAAATTAACAAAAACAGAGCTGGAGCGGCGCGGTGGCTCACAGCGGCGGCGGCGCGCGGGGGCGGGCGACGGCGACGGGGCAGGGGCTCG
>NW_025230541.1:5646-13959 GCF_018294505.1 Triticum aestivum
GCCCTGCCATGTCAAGATAGCTGAACGAGATGCCGTTGACGACCCCGCCGGCCCCTTCGCAGGAGGAATCAGTGCTCCAAATCTGGATGCTCACAAGCCTTTTGGGCGGATTGAGAGCATTAATGTCCCAGTGATTACCTCCTGGGCCGCCATACGGGCCGATCTTCATCGCCGGCGTTGACTGCATGCACGGACGCGGTTAATCGATGGAGGAGTATATCTTTTGTTAGGTTACCTATACAATAATAAAGTAATCGATCTTCACTAGTGATCTAAAACATCATATATTAGTCTACAAAACAAAGGAAGTAGAAAGCTAGATAGGCAGTAGGCTGATACTCCTACCATATCGTTGCGTGCTTGGAGATCTCTTTCTGTTCTAGTCTTTGCAAGGAATGCTAGCTGCTTGCTTGCTTTGTGGCCGTCCTTGAACCAAAATGCCCGCCTATTTATAGCGAAACTTTTCAGCACCTACAAGTCGTATGGTACTACCACGATGATAGATGGCAACAATTTTGTTTGTCATGCTGCACTATTCCTATTTTCTATACCTTTCTTCAGCACAGCGCAACTGGTAGTTGCTGGTTTGTTGTCATCAATGGATAAAAGAAAAATATCCGGATGTAGCCAACTGCCAACCAAAATATTATCCCTGAGATCATTTCTCAAATTTATTTTGTACATATATTAAGCAAATTTTGCACAAACATGCCTACCAAAATGAGAAGTAGAATGATCACTAATAACATGGGATGGAGAACACACCAACTAGATGTTAAAGGAAAAACAAGCTGCCGGCCGATGGAAATGCATGTCAACAAAAACAAGTTGCATGCAGAGCAGAGCAAGTTATCTGCTCTTGTTTTCTAATGCGAGCAGAGTAGGTTAGGGCATTTCTAACCAATCCCAATAACCGGTTAGAGGAGTAAAACAAACCGCGACCTAGCCGATCCCTGGTCGGCGTTAGTGGAGTAAAAATTATACTCAGCCGCGGCGAATCTCCCTGTATTTACTCCACCACTCGGCGATTGAGTAAAAAAATCTTCCCTCCCTCCTCTCCTTACCCTCCTTTCCCTAGCCCATCCGTCGGAGCCTCCTGCGCCGTTGCCTGCCGCCCCCTCTCCTCCCAATGGCCGGACGCGCGTGGTGGCCAATGGTCCCCTCCGCGGATCTGCCGCTACTCCCCCGGTTCATCCTCTAACGGCGCATCTTCGAGCCGCCACCGCTCACCCGATTCGCCCGCCACCGCCGCCGCCGCCACCGCTCAAATTTGAAAACACTTTTTTTTGTTTTCTTTCTTGCTTTATTTATTTTATTTTATTTCTACTTACAACAAAATACTTATTGTTGTTTTTTTGTTTTGTTTTCTGCACTTTTTATTTTCTTTTGTTTTTTGCTTTATTTTTTAATTATTTTTTGCTTTTAATTTTCGGAAAATTATAAACTTTGTGTTAGTGCCATTACTTTTCAAATTTGAAAACACTTTTTTTGTTTTTTTGTTTTCTTTCTTGCTTTATTTATTTTATTTTGTTTCTACTTACAACAAAATACTTATTGTTGCTATTTTTAATTATTATGAGGGCCGAAACATAAGACATTAAAGCATTTCAAATGAAGTCTGAAAAAGTTGAAAGTTGGCATGGTATCATAAATTGACCCACACATAGCATGTGCATGTACAAAACGGATAATGGTATCATACTCGTCAGTTACAAAAGTGGCATGGTATCATCATAATAGTTGCGGGAGAAAGTCTTCACTTTTTCTTCGCTTGTGTCATTTGCTTATTGCGCCGTAACCATGGATAATCTTCATCGTTTATCAGGATGCTGGGGTCAGCCTTGACTTTAAAGGGAGGAATTTCATGAAACTTTTCATAATCTTCAGACATGTCTGTCTTGTCCTCCACTCCAACGATGTCCCTTTTTCCTGAAAGAACTATGTGGCGCTTTGGCTCATCGTATGATGTATTCGCTTCCTTATCTTTTCTCTTTGTCGGTCTAGTAGACATGTCCTTCACAATGATAACCTGTGCCACATCATTGGCTAGGACGAATGGTTCGTCAGTGTACCCAAGATTTTTCAGATCCACTATTGTCATTCCGTACTGTGGGTCTACATGTACCCCGCCTCCTGACAGATTGACCCATTTGCACTTAAACAAAGGGACCTTAAAATCATGTCCGTAGTCAAGTTCCCATATGTCCACTATGTAACCATAATATGTGTCCTTTCCCCTCTCGGTTGTTGCATCAAAGAGGACACCGCTGTTTTGTTTGGTGATCTTTTGATCTTGTTCAATCGTGTAAAATGTATTCCCATTTATCTCGTATCCTTTCCAAATCGTAACAGTCGAAGATGGTCCCCTGGATAACAAGTACAGCTCATCACAAACAGTATTGTAACCTCTGATACGTGCTTCCAACCAACTGCTGAAAGTCCTGATGTGTTCACATGTAATCCAGTCGTCGCACTGCTCCGGGTGTTTGGAGCGCAGACTGTTCTTGTGTTCATCAACATACAGGGTCACCAAGGTAGAGTTCTGTAGAACTGTGTAGTATGCTTGAGACCAAGAATATCCGTCCCTGCATATTATTGAGTCCCTTCCAAGCGTGCCTTTTCCAGTCAGTCTCCCCTCATACCACGATTTAGGGAGACCTATCTTCTTAAGGCCAGGAATGAAGTCAACACAAAACCCGATGACATCCTCTATTTGATGGCCCATGGAGATGCTTCCTTCTGGCCTAGCGCGGTTACGGACATATTTCTTTAGGACTCCCATGAACCTCTCAAAGGGGTGCATATTGTGTAGAAATACGGGGCCCAGAATGACAATCTTGTCAACTAGATGAACTAGGACGTGCGTCATGATATTGAAGAAGGATGGTGGGAACACCAGCTCGAAACTGACAAGACGTTGCACCACATCACTCCTTAGCCTTGGTATGATTTCTGGATCGATCACCTTCTGAGAGATTGCATTGAGGAATGCAAATAGCTTCACAATGGCTAATCGGACGTTTTCCGGTAGAAGCCCCCTCAATGCAACCGGAAGCAGTTGCGTCATAATCACGTGGCAGTCATGAGACTTTAGGTTCTGAAACTTTTTCTCTGCCATATTTATTATTCCTTTTATATTCGACGAGAAGCCAGTCGGGACCTTCATACTAAGCAGGCATTCAAAGAAGATTTCCTTCTCTCTTTGGTAAGAGCATAGCTGGCAGGACCTTCATACTGCTTTGGAGGCATGCCGTCTTTTTCGTGCAAACGTTGCAGGTCCTCCCGTGCCTCAGCTGTATCTTTTGTCTTCCCATACACGCCCAAGAAGCCTAGCAGGTTCACGCAAAGGTTCTTCGTCACGTGCATCATGTCGATCGAAGAGCGGACCTCTAGGTCTTTCCAGTAGGGTAGGTCCCAAAATATAGATTTCTTCTTCCACATGGGTGCGTGTCCCCCAGCGTCACTCGGAACAACTAGTCCGCCGGGACCCTTTCCAAAGATTACGTGTAAATCATTGACCATAGAAAGTACGTGATCACCGGTACGCATGGCGGGCTTCTTCCGGTGATCTGCCTCGCCTTTGAAATGCTTGCCTTTCTTTCGACATTGTTGGTTGGTCGGAAGAAATCGACGATGGCCCAGGTACACATTCTTCCTGCAGCTTGCCAGGTATATACTATCGGTGTCAAGTAAACAGTGCGTGCATGCGTGGTATCCCTTGTTGGTCTGTCCTGAAAGGTTACTGAGAGCGGGCCAATCGTTGATGGTCACGAGCAGCAACGCCTTTAGGTTAAATTCCTCCTGTTTGTGCTCATCCCACGTATGTACACCGTTTCCATTCCACAGCTGTAAAAGTTCTTCAACTAATGGCCTTAGGTACACATCAATGTCATTGCCGGGTTGCTTAGGGCCTTGGATGAGAACTGGCATCATAATGAACTTCCGCTTCATGCACATCCAAGGAGGAAGGTTATACATACATAGAGTCACGGGCCAGGTGCTGTGATTGCTGCTCTGCTCCCCGAAAGGATTAATGCCATCCGCGCTTAAAGCAAACCATACGTTCCTTGGCTCACTTGCAAACTCATCCCAGTACTTTCTCTCGATTTTTCTCCACTGCGACCCGTCAGCGGGTGCTCTCAACTTCCCGTCTTTCTTACGGTCCTCACTGTGCCATCGCATCAACTTGGCATGCTCTCCGTTTCTGAACAGACGTTTCAACCGTGGTATTATAGGAGCATACCACATCACCTTCGCAGGAACCCTCTTCCTGGGGGGCTCGCCGTCAACATCACCAGGGTCATCTCGTCTGATCTTATACCGTAATGCACCGCATACCGGCCATGCGTTCAGATCCTTGTACGCACCGCGGTAGAGGATGCAGTCATTAGGGCATGCATGTATCTTCTGCACCTCCAATCCTAGAGGGCATACGACCTTCTTTGCTGCGTATGTACTGTCGGGCAATTCGTTATCCTTTGGAAGCTTCTTCTTCAATATTTTCAGTAGCTTCTCAAATCCTTTGTCAGGCACAACATTCTCTGCCTTCCACTGCAGCAATTCCTGTACGGTACCGAGCTTTGTGTTGCCATCTTCGCAATTGGGGTACAACCCTTTTTTCTGGTCCTCTAGCATGCGATCGAACTTCAGCTTCTCCTTTTAACTTTCGCATTGCGTCCTTGCATCGACAATGACCCGGCGGAGATCATCATCATCGGGCACATCGTCTGGTTCCTCTTGATCTTCAGCAGCTTCGCCCGTTGCAGCATCATCGTGCAGATCGTCTAGTTCCTCTTGATCTTCAGGAGCATCACCGTATTCAGGGGGCACATAGTTGTCATCGTACTCTTCTTCTTCGCCGTCTTCCATCATAACCCCTATTTCTCCGTGCCTCGTCCAAACATTATAGTGTGGCATGAAATCCTTGTAAGACTTCGTATTCCCACATATAGGGCATGGACAACACATAAAACCATTCTGCACGCCCTTAATGTACTCAGAGGTGTGTCTTGAACCGTACATCCATTGCCGGTTCATCTGCGTGCATTATATAATGAAGTGACCAAATTAATAGAAGTTCATCATCACATTAAAACCAAAGTACATACATAGTTCTCATCTAATAACATAAAGCTCTGCAGAGCATCTAAATTAATTAAACCGTACACTGAAACTATGTAAAACATTTCAATGCGAAAACAAATGCGATCATAATCACAACCAATGTAACAACTGATCCAATGGCATAATGATACCAAGCCTCGGTATGAATGGCATATTTTCTAATCTTTCTAATCTTCAAGCGCATTGCATCCATCTTAATCTTGTGATCATCGACGACATCCGCAACATGCAACTCCAATATCATCTTCTCCTCCTCAATTTTTCTAATTTTTTCCTTCAAGAAATTGTTTTCTTCTTCAACTAAATTTAACCTCTCGACAATAGGGTCGGTTGGAATTTCCGGTTCAACAACCTCCTACATAAATAAAATCTATGTCACGTTGGTCGGCATAATTGTCATAAACAATAAATGAACCAATAGTTATGAAAAGATAATATATACCACATCCGAATCATAGACAGGACGAGGGCCGACGGGGGCGGATACCAAAACCATCGCAC
Source organism: Triticum aestivum (assembly GCF_018294505.1). Taxonomy (NCBI): domain Eukaryota; kingdom Viridiplantae; phylum Streptophyta; class Magnoliopsida; order Poales; family Poaceae; genus Triticum; species Triticum aestivum. Next base: position 11,272 of record NW_025230541.1, read on the forward strand.
TATATTAGATGCAATAATAAAAGTAATAAAATAATACAAGTATCTATCTAAACATACATGTAAGAATATTTTTCCTTTCAGAAAGAAGATAAGAACAAGAGGCTCACCACGGTGGTGCCGGCGATGAGATCGGCGCGGGTGATCGACGACGGTGAAGACGGGGACGAGGCGTGACGGACCACTAAACCTAGACAAATATTGAGGAAAATGGAGCTTGGCGGTCGAGCTTGGAGGGGAGAAAGCTTAAGTAGTGTGCCTCAGGCATTCCATCGAACACCTTGTGTGCATAGGAGGTGAGCTAGAGCACCACAAAGCTCTCCCCTCGCCGGCCACGAAAAACAGAGCACTGGGAGTGCTCTGCTCGCGAGCGAGGGGTATATATAGGGACCACCATTGGTCCCGGTTGGTCGCGTGAACCGGGACCAATGGTTGTGGCCTTTGGTCCCGGTTCGTGCCACCAACCGGGACCAATGGTTGTGGCCCAGGAGCGAGGCCCATTGGTCCCGATTCGACCCACCAACCAGGACCAAAAGGTCCAGACGGACCGGGACCAATGGCCCACGTGGCCCGGCCGGCCCCCGGGGCTCAAGAACCGGGTCCAATGCCCCCATTGGTCCCGGTTCTGGATTGACCCGGGACTAATGGGCTGGACCGGCCTGGACCATTGCCCCCTTTTCTACTAGTGTGACCAAGGCTCCCTGTTAGAGTATCCGGTCCTAACATCCTTGCACGTAGCTTGTCAGGTGGAAGAAGACTTTGTAACACTTCACTAAAGTAACATGTGTTCCCACCATTCTTCATCCCCCTGACCACCACATTGCCACGTTGTCCATTCTAATGATCAACTATATCTACGCTTACCATTTCAATACACCCATTCCTCTCCTCTGCATCAACTTTTTATATCTCTGATCTCAGTATGTCCTCTTCTTTTTTTCCTCCTTTGTTCCTACTGCACAAGTTTTCTTTGCATGGTAAACAGTATTATCCAAACATTGTTAACCTAAAGTGATGGTCCAGGGGCTTCATTTCCACACACACATCTTACACTAGCCATTATTTGATATTTCTGATTCCACAGTGCCACAACCATGCCCAGATATAAGTTATGATTCCGCTCCTGACACAAGGCACTGCCTATGCGCCTCTGCGTTCCAAGTGGGGGCAATGTGCACTACAAAATCTGCGCATAAACCTGACATGATATCCAAACATTCTTTTAACTCTCTTGATCAATTAGTTCGTTGCCAGCTTAATTTGCACATAGTTGCACAATATCATCCTTCTACATGATATTGTTGCATCTTGGATGGACTTCTCTGCTTCTTCCATTAGTTTGTCATACTTGCTCTATAAAGAGTCATAGCTTTCAAGAATATCATCAGGACCGCATGTCACGATACCTTGTAAGACCATCTTGGGTATGTAAAAGCTAACAGGGAGCAGGGGTCAACCTTTGAAACTAGCACATATGCACAATACTATTTGTGGAGATATACTTTTCCCGGAGCTTAACAGACAACTGCTCATTCACTTTCTTATTTCCTTTCATCTTGTCATCCACATCCACAAGATATGGTTTTGATTAGCATTAATTTCTAGAGTACGGCGAGAAGGAGCCCATTAATCCATGTTTGAAAAAATCAGCATCGCCAGCTCAAGAAAGCGTCATCTTACAGTGGGTGGTTGTGATGTGCCACACTAGAATTACATCTAAGTATGTGGGCAGGTCGAGGCAGATACAACCGTACCACTTAGTTCGCTCATTGTGAGCATCAGACAACGATGTGATGACCCTAGAAGAAGATGCCTTGCTCCTCATGATCTATTTTAGGACTGTTTGCTGATCATTCAATATCACTAACATGATCATGATATTTCTCCAATTTTTCTTTAGGAACATTAATATGAGCAGCAAAATATTTACACAGAGTAACAATTGTATCAAAATCAAGTCCATACATAGAACAAGGCTTGTGAAATTTAAAAGTTCCAGAAAAAGACTTAACATTTATAATTTATAACTGACTCCTTAACTTTGGGGATCTCCAAATATTTAGTGTTACGAGATGTTCTCAACATTTATCACCAGTATTCTTCTCACTAAAGCAGCCTCCAAAAGACATATCAAGTGTTTCTTTATCATATCGAGAAAGTCGCGCATAGAAGTTTTTAACAATCATCTCTTTGGAAAGCCAAGGAGTAGGGCATTTAAGTATCAAGGATATAAGCCTCCGCCAAGTTTGGTTCGTGCTTTCACCGAAGCGAGACAAAAATTTATAAATATAATTCATGTCCCCATGTACATGTTGAGCTGGATGAAACTTGAAGATAAATTCAGTATATAATGCATTCCATTTCATAGCAAAGGGATAATCCAATAACCTAATCAAACATTTCTCTCCAAAGATCGGAATATTTTCTTCAAAACCCCATCCTCTTGTAAACCTGAAAGCTTAAAAAGACCACATAGTTCAAGAAGATGGCGCAAATTGTCGTCAAGAGCGGACCATCACCTCCATAACGGTTAGCCCTCACATGGTTCCAGAAATCCAATAGGGATCCTATAAGGTGTTCCAGAAAGTGGAGGTTTTCTCCAAACCACATGGGTGGCATAGGCGACACCGCCTGCTAACAAGTTATGAACATCAAGCAAATCCCTAGTGGACTAAATTAGCAAAAAAAAAA
>NW_025230542.1:0-1376 GCF_018294505.1 Triticum aestivum
GGTAGCGACGACGGACGCCAAGACGAGCACGTGACACCAGGGCCACCCTGTCTATCTTAGTGTAACGCGAGTTGAGGCGGACGTCGTCGCGGTAGCGACGTCGGACGCCGAGACGAGCACGTGACACCACTGCAACCCTGTCTATCTTAGGGTCACACGAGTCGAGGCAGTCGTCGTCGCCGTAGCGACGACGGACGCCGAGACAAGCACGTGACACCAGGGCCACCCTGTCTATCTCAGGGTTACGCGAGTCGAGGCGGACGTCGTCGCGGTAGCGATGACGGACGCCGAGACGATCACGTGACACCACTGCCACCCTGTCTATCTTAGGGTAACGCGAGTCGAGGCGGACGTCGTCGTGGTAGCGCCGACGGACGCCGACACGAGCACGTGACACCAGGGCCACCCTGTCTATCTTAGGGTAACACGAGTCGAGGCGGACGTCGTCGCGATAGCGACGACGGACACCGAAATGTGCACGTGACACCACTGCCACCCTTTCTATCTTAGGGTAACGCGAGTAGAGGCGGACTTTGTCGCGGTAGCGACGATGGACGCCGAGACGGGAACGTGACACCACCGCCACGCTATCTATCTAAGGGTAACGCGAGTCGAGGCGGACGTCGTCGCGGTAGCGACGACGGACGCCGAGACTAGCACGTGACACCAGGGCCACCCTGTCTATCTTAGGGTAACGCGAGTTGAGGCGGACGTCGTCGCGGTAGCGATGACGGACGCCGAGCCGAGCACGTGACACCAGGGCCACCCTGTCTATCTTAGGGTCACATGAGTCGAGGCGGACGTCGTCGCCGTAGCGACGATGGACGCGGAGACGAGCACGTGACACCAGGGCCACCCTTTCTATATTAGGGTAACGCGAGTTGAGGCGGACGTCGTCGCGGTAGCGACGACGGACGCCGAGACGATCACGTGACACCACTGCCACCCTGTCTATCTTAGGGTAATGCGAGTCGAGGTGGACGTCGTCGCGGTAGCGACGACGGATGCCGAGACGAGCACGTGACACCACTGCCACCCTGTCTATCTTAGGGTAACGCGAGTCGAGGCGGATGTTGTCGCGGTAGCGACGACGGATGCCGAGACGATGACGTGACACCACTGCCACCCTGTCTATCTTAGGGTAACGCGAGTCGAGGCGGACGTCGTCGCGGTAGCGACGACGGACGCCGAGACGAGCATGTGACACCACTGCCACCCTGTCTATCTTAGGGTAATGCGAGTCGAGGCGCGAGTAGAGGAGGACGTCGTCGCGGTAGCGACGACGGACGCCGACACAAGCACGTGACACCACTGCCTCCCTGTCTATCTTAGGGTAACGCGAGTCGAGGCGGACGTCGTCTTGGTAGCGCCGACGG
>NW_025230542.1:1508-1928 GCF_018294505.1 Triticum aestivum
GAGGCGGACGTCGTCGCGGTAGCGACGTCGGACGCCAAGACGAGCACGTGACACCACTGCCACCCTATCTATCTTAGGGTAACGCGAGTCGAGGCGGACATTGTCGCCGTAGCGACGATGGACGCCGAGACGAGCACGTGACACCACTGCCACCCAGTCTATCTTAGGGTAACGCGAGTCGAGGCGGACGTCGTCGCGGTAGCGACGACGGACGCCGAAACAAGCACGTGACACCAGGGCCACCCTGTCTATCTTAGGGTTACGCAAGTCTAGGCGGACGTCGTTGCGGTAGCGACGACGGACGCCGAGACGAGCACGTGACACCAGGGCCACCCAGTCTATCTTAGGGTAACGCGAGTCGTGGCGGACGTCGTCGCGGTAGCGACGACGGACGCCGAGACGAGCATGTGACACCAGGGC
>NW_025230542.1:2870-3576 GCF_018294505.1 Triticum aestivum
GCGAGTTGAGGCGGACGTCGTCGCGGTAGCGACGACGGACGCCGAGACGATCACGTGACACCACTACCACCCTGTCTATCTTAGGGTAACGCGAGTCGAGGTGGACGTCGTCGCGGTAGCGACGACGGACGCCGAGACGAGCACGTGACACCACTGCCACCCTGTCTATCTTAGGGTAACGCGAGTCGAGGCGGACGTTGTCGCGGTAGCGACGACGGACGCCGAGACGATGACGTGACACCAGTGCCACCATGTCTATCTTAGGGTAACGCGAGTCTAGGCGGACATCATCGCGGTAGCGACGACGGACGCCGAGACGAGCTTGTGACACCACTGCCACCCTGTCTATCTTAGGGTAATGCGAGTCGAGGCGCGAGTAGAGGAGGATGTCGTCGCGGTAGCGACGACGGACGCCGAGACGAGCACGTGACACCACTGCCTCCCTGTCTATCTTAGGGTAACGCGAGTCGAGGCGGACGTCGTCGCGGTAGCGACGATTGATGCCGAGACGAGCATGTGACAACAGGGCCACCCTGTCTATCTTAGTGTAACGCGAGTCGAGGCAGACGTCGTCACGGTAGCGACGTCGGACGCCGAGACGAGCATGTGACACCACTGATACCCTGTCTATCTTAGGGTAAAGCGAGTCGAGGCGGACGTCGTCGTCGTAGCAACGTTGGACGCCGACATGAGCACGTGACACCAC
>NW_025230542.1:3586-4084 GCF_018294505.1 Triticum aestivum
CGGTAGCGACGACGGACGCCGAGACGAGCACGTGACACCAGGGCCACCCTGTCTATCTTAGGGTAACGCGAGTTGAGGCGGACGTCGTCGCGATAGCGACGACGGACGCCGAGACGATCACGTGACACCACTGCCACCCTGTCTATCTTAGGGTAACGCGAGTCAAGGTGGACGTCGTCGCGGTAGCGACGACGGATGCCGAGACGAGCACGTGACACCACTGCCACCCTGTCTATCTTAGGGTAACGCGAGTCGAGGCGGATGTTGTCGCGGTAGCGACGACGGATGCCGAGACGATGACGTGACACCACTGCCACCCTGTCTATCTTAGGGTAACGCGAGTCGAGGCGGACGTCGTCGCGGTAGCGACGACTGACGCCGAGACGAGCATGTGACACCACTGCCACCCTGTCTATCTTAGGGTAATGCGAGTCGAGGCGCGAGTAGAGGAGGACGTCGTCGCGGTAGCGACGACGGACGCCGACACAAGCACGTGAC
>NW_025230542.1:4094-4781 GCF_018294505.1 Triticum aestivum
ACGCCGAGACGAGCATGTGACACCACTGCCACCCTGTCTATCTTAGGGTAATGCGAGTCGAGGCGCGAGTAGAGGAGGACGTCGTCGCGGAAGCGACGACGGACGCCGAGACAAGCACGTGACACCACTGCCTCCCTGTCTATCTTAGGGTAACGCGAGTCGAGGCGGACGTCGTCGCGGTAGCGACGACGGATGCCGAGAAGAGCATGTGACACCACTGCCACCCTGTCTATCTTAGGGTAACGCGAGTCGAGGCGGACGTTGTCGCGGTAGCGACGTCGGACGCCGAGACGAGCATGTGACACCACTGATACCCTGTCTATCTTAGGGTAAAGCGAGTCGAGGCGGACGTCGTCGTCGTGGCAACGTTGGACGCCGAGACGAGCACGTGACACCACTGCCACCCTGTCTATCTTAGGGTAACGCGAGTCGAGGCGGACGTCGTCGCGGTAGTGACGATGGACGCCGAGACGAGCACGTGACACCAAGGCCACCCTGTCTATCTTAGGGTAACGGGAGTCGAGGCGGACGTCGTCGCGGTCGCGACCACGGACGCCGAGACGAGCACGTGACACCAAGGCCACCCTGTCTATCTTAGGGTAACGCGAGTCGAGGCGGACGTGGTCGCGGTAGCGACGACGGACGCCGAGACAAGCACGTGACACCAGGGCCACCCTGTCTATCTTA
>NW_025230542.1:4791-5430 GCF_018294505.1 Triticum aestivum
AAGTCTAGGCGGACGTCGTTGCGGTAGCGACGACGGACGCCGAGACGAGCACGTGACACCAGGGCCACCCAGTCTATCTTAGGGTAACGCGAGTCGTGGCGGACGTCGTCGCGGTAGCGACGACGGACGCCGAGACGAGCATGTGACACCAGGGCCACCCAGTCTATCTTAGGGTAACGCGAGTCGAGGCGGACGTCGTCGCGGTAGCGACGACGGACGCCGAGACGAGCATGTGACACCACTGCCACCCTATCTATCTTAGGGTCACGCGAGCCGAGGCGGACGTCGTCGCGGTAGCGACGTCGGACGCCGAGACGAGCACGTGACACCAGGGCCACCCTCTCTATCTTAGGGTAACGCGAGTTGAGGCGGACGTCGTCGCGGTAGCGATGACGGACGCCGAGCCGAGCACGTGACACCAGGGCCACCCTGTCTATCTTAGGGTCACGTGAGTCGAGGCGGACGTCGTCGCCGTAGCGAGGACGGACGCGGAGACGAGCACGTGACACCAGGGCCACCCTGTCTATCTTAGGGTAACGCGAGTTGAGGCGGACGTCGTCGCGGTAGCGACGACGGACGCCGAGACGATCACGTGACACCACTGCCACCCTGTCTATCTTAGGGTAACGCGAGTCGAGG
>NW_025230542.1:5440-6143 GCF_018294505.1 Triticum aestivum
ACCCTATCTATCTTACGGTCACGCGAGTCGAGGCGGACGTCGTCGCGGTAGCGACGATGGACGCCGAGACGGGCACGTGACACCACTGCCACCCTATCTATCTAAGGGTAACGCGAGTCGAGGCGGACGTCGTCGCGGTAGCGACGACGGACGCCGAGACGAGCACGTGACACCAGGGCCACCCTGTCTATCTTAGTGTAACGCGAGTTGAGGCGGACGTCGTCGCGGTAGCGACGACGGACGCCGAGACAAGCCCGTGACACCACTGCCTCCCTGTCTATCTTAGGGTAACGCGAGTCGAGGCGGACGTCGTCGCGGTAGCGACGACGGATGCCGAGAAGAGCATGTGACACCACTGCCACCCAGTCTATCTTAGGGTAACGCGAGTCGAGGCGGACGTCGTCGCGGTAGCGACGTCGGACGCCGAGACGAGCATGTGACACCACTGATACCCTGTCTATCTTAGGGTAAAGCGAGTCGAGGCGGACGTCGTCGTCGTGGCAACGTTGGACGCCGAGACGAGCACGTGACACCACTGCCACCCTGTCTATCTTAGGGTAACGCGAGTCGAGGCGGACGTCGTCGCGGTAGCGACGACGGACGCCGAGACGAGCACGTGACACGAGGGCCACCCTGTCTATCTTAGGGTAACGCGAGTCGAGGCGGATGTCGTCGCGGTAGCGACGTAGGACACCGAGACGAG
>NW_025230542.1:7662-8163 GCF_018294505.1 Triticum aestivum
CGCAAGCGACGTCGGACGCCGAGACGAGCATGTGACACCACTGATACCCTGTCTATCTTAGGGTAAAGCGAGTCGAGGCGGACGTCGTCGTCGTGGCAACGTTGGACGCCGAGACGAGCACGTGACACCAAGGCCACCCTATCTATCTTAGGGTAACGCGAGTCGAGGCGGACGTCGTCGCGGTCGCGACCACGGACGCCGAGACGAGCACGTGACACCAAGGCCACCCTGTCTATCTTAGGGTAACGCGAGTCGAGGCGGACGTGGTCGCGGTAGCGACGACGGACACCGAGACAAGCACGTGACACCAGGGCCACCCTGTCTATCTTAGGGTTACGCGAGTCGAGGCGGACGTCGTCGCGGTAGCAACGACGGACGCCGACACGAGCACGTGACACCAGGGCCACCCTGTCTATCTTAGGGTAACGCGAGTCGAGGCGGATGTCGTCGCGGTAGCGACGACGGACGCCGAGACGAGCATGTGACACCACTGCCACCCTA
>NW_025230542.1:8291-8930 GCF_018294505.1 Triticum aestivum
GACGACGGACGCCGAGACGAGCACGTGACACCACGGCCACCCCGTCTATCTTAGCGTCACACGAGTCAAGGCGGACGTCCTCGCGGTAGCGACGACGGACGCCGAGACGAGCACGTGACACCACGGCCACCCTGTCTATCTTAGGGTAACGCGAGTCGAGGCGGACGTCATCGCAGTAGCGACGACGGAGGCCGAGACGAGCACGTGACACCTCTGCCACCCTGTCTATCTTAGGGTAACGCGAGTCGAGGCGGACGTCGTCGCGGTAGCGACAACGGACGCCGAGACGAGCACGTGACACCAGGGCCACCCTGTCTATCTTAGGGTAACGCGAGTCGAGGCAGACGTCGTCGCAGTAGCGACGGCGGACGCCGAGACGAGCACGTGACACCAGGACCACCCTGTCTATCTTAGGGTAACGCGAGTCGAGGCGGACGTCGTCGCGGTAGCGACGACGGTCACTGAGACGAGCACGTGACACCACTGCCACCATGTCTATCTTAGGGTAACGCGAGTCGAGGCGGAGACGACGGAGGCCGAGACGAGCACGTGAGACCACTGCCACCCTGTCCATCTTAGGGTAACGCGAGTCGAGGCGGACGTCGTCGCGGTAGCGACGTCGGCCGCCGAGACGAGCAC
>NW_025230542.1:10222-10660 GCF_018294505.1 Triticum aestivum
GACGTCGTCGCGGTAGCGACGACGGACGCCGAGACGAGCATGTGACACCACTGCCACCCTATCTATCTTAGGGTCACGCGAGTCGAGGCGGACGTCGTCGTGGTAGCGACGACGGACGCCGAGACGAGCATGTGACACCACTGCCACCCTATCTATCTTAGGGTCACGCGAGTCGAGGCGGACGTCGTCGCGGTAGCGACGATGGACGCCGAGACGGGCACGTGACACCACTGCCACCCTACCTATCTAAGGGTAACGCGAGTCGAGGCGGACGTCGTCTCGGTAGCGACGACGGACGCCGAGACGAGCACGTGACACCAGGGCCACCCTGTCTATCTTAGTGTAACGCGAGTTGAGGCGGACGTCGTCGCGGTAGCGACGTCGGACGCCGAGACGAGCACGTGACACCACTGCAACCCTGTCTATCTTAGGGTCACG
>NW_025230542.1:11114-11516 GCF_018294505.1 Triticum aestivum
AGGTGGACGTCGTCGCGGTAGCGACGACGGATGCCGAGACGAGCACGTGACACCACTGCCACCCTGTCTATCTTAGGGTAACGCGAGTCGAGGCGGATGTTGTCGCGGTAGCGACGACGGATGCCGAGACGATGACGTGACACCACTGCCACCCTGTCTATCTTAGGGTAACGCGAGTCGAGGCGGACGTCGTCGCGGTAGCGACGACGGACGCCGAGACGAGCATGTGACACCACTGCCACCCTGTCTATCTTAGGGTAATGCGAGTCGAGGCGCGAGTAGAGGAGGACGTCGTCGCGGTAGCGACGACGGACGCCGACACAAGCACGTGACACCACTGCCTCCCTGTCTATCTTAGGGTAACGCGAGTCGAGGCGGACGTCGTCTTGGTAGCGCCGACGG
>NW_025230542.1:11894-12392 GCF_018294505.1 Triticum aestivum
CGGTAGCGACGACGGACGCCGAGACGAGCACGTGACACCAGGGCCACCCTGTCTATCTTAGGGTAACGCGAGTTGAGGCGGACGTCGTCGCGATAGCGACGACGGACGCCGAGACGATCACGTGACACCACTGCCACCCTGTCTATCTTAGGGTAACGCGAGTCAAGGTGGACGTCGTCGCGGTAGCGACGACGGATGCCGAGACGAGCACGTGACACCACTGCCACCCTGTCTATCTTAGGGTAACGCGAGTCGAGGCGGATGTTGTCGCGGTAGCGACGACGGATGCCGAGACGATGACGTGACACCACTGCCACCCTGTCTATCTTAGGGTAACGCGAGTCGAGGCGGACGTCGTCGCGGTAGCGACGACTGACGCCGAGACGAGCATGTGACACCACTGCCACCCTGTCTATCTTAGGGTAATGCGAGTCGAGGCGCGAGTAGAGGAGGACGTCGTCGCGGTAGCGACGACGGACGCCGACACAAGCACGTGAC
>NW_025230542.1:12402-13957 GCF_018294505.1 Triticum aestivum
ACGCCGAGACGAGCATGTGACACCACTGCCACCCTGTCTATCTTAGGGTAATGCGAGTCGAGGCGCGAGTAGAGGAGGACGTCGTCGCGGAAGCGACGACGGACGCCGAGACAAGCACGTGACACCACTGCCTCCCTGTCTATCTTAGGGTAACGCGAGTCGAGGCGGACGTCGTCGCGGTAGCGACGACGGATGCCGAGAAGAGCATGTGACACCACTGCCACCCTGTCTATCTTAGGGTAACGCGAGTCGAGGCGGACGTTGTCGCGGTAGCGACGTCGGACGCCGAGACGAGCATGTGACACCACTGATACCCTGTCTATCTTAGGGTAAAGCGAGTCGAGGCGGACGTCGTCGTCGTGGCAACGTTGGACGCCGAGACGAGCACGTGACACCACTGCCACCCTGTCTATCTTAGGGTAACGCGAGTCGAGGCGGACGTCGTCGCGGTAGTGACGATGGACGCCGAGACGAGCACGTGACACCAAGGCCACCCTGTCTATCTTAGGGTAACGGGAGTCGAGGCGGACGTCGTCGCGGTCGCGACCACGGACGCCGAGACGAGCACGTGACACCAAGGCCACCCTGTCTATCTTAGGGTAACGCGAGTCGAGGCGGACGTGGTCGCGGTAGCGACGACGGACGCCGAGACAAGCACGTGACACCAGGGCCACCCTGTCTATCTTAGGGTAACGCAAGTCGAGACGGACTTCGTCACGGTAGCGACGTCGGACGCCGAGACGAGCATGTGACACCACTGCCACCCTGTCTATCTTAGGGTAAAGCGAGTCGAGGTGGACGTCGTCGTCGTGGCAACGTTGGACGCCGAGACGAGCACGTGACACGAGGGCCACCCTGTCTATCTTAGGGTAACGCGAGTCGAGGCAGACGTCGTCGCGGTAGCGACGTCGGACGCCGAGACGAGCATGTGACACCACTGCCACCCTGTCTATCTTAGGGTAACGCGAGTCGAGGCGGACGTCGTCGCGGTAGCGACGTCGGACGCCAAGACGAGCACGTGACACCACTGCCACCCTGTCTATCTTAGGGTAACGCGAGTCGAGGCGGACGTCGTCGCGGTAGCGACGATGGACGCCGAGACGAGCACGTGACACCACTGCCACCCTGTCTTTCTTAGGGTAAGGCAAGTCGAGGCAGTCGTCGTCGCCGTAGCGACGACGGACGCCGAGACAAGCACGTGACACCAGGGCCACCGTGTCTATCTTAGCGTTACGCGAGTCGAGGCGGACGTCGTCACGGTAGCGACGACGGACGCCGAGACGATCACGTGACACCACTGCCACCCTGTCTATCTTAGGGTAACGCGAGTCGAGGCGGACGTCGTCTTGGTAGCGCCGACGGATGCCGACACGAGCACGTGACACCAGGGCCACCCTGTCTATCTTAGGGTAACGCGAGTCGAGGCGGACGTCGTCGCGGTAGCGACGACGGACGCCGAAATGAGCACGTGACACCACTGCCACCCCGTCTATCTTAGGGTAACACGAGTAGAGGCGGACTTCGTCACGGTAGCGACGATGGACGCCGAGACGGG
>NW_025230543.1:0-4202 GCF_018294505.1 Triticum aestivum
TTCTATCAGGATCGCGTGTTACTTATCCGTAGACTTATAAGATTGTTGGATTTAAGCTTGAGTTCAGTTCCTACGACTTCTGTATGTTAACTGTTAATCTCGAAACCTTGATATTGTGCTTCTGAGTTGTTATGCCACCATTTTTGTGATTGTCCCAAATCTTTTTGAGCATTTACAACCGTTATGCTGTCCGAGTCATCCCAGGTTTCCAAAGAGTCTGACGCATTTGCAAAATCCTTTCCCTCTGGTTTCGTTGTTCCTTTATGCCAGCTCAATCACACTAATTGTTGGGTTGAGGTATTCTATTGCCTAGACATTTATGTGGGAGTTATTATTATGACCCTAGGTGTCTCAGGGGATCATCTAGTGGTCTAGCCATGATTTGTGTCCTAGTGTGATGATTCTGGTCTTTATTCTCGAAAGCATTCCGTGGTGCTACTTAGTAGTAGGTATTCTATTTCTGGGTTCTTGAACCCGAGATTCAGTCTACTTACATCATGTTGATAGTAATTGCTAGCTACCTTAGGTTATTAGTAACCTTTGCGATAGTCCTTAAAGTCCGTGGTATCTTCTTCTTCCAAATACCATGAACTACTTATGGCAGAAGTTCCTCGTTGAACTGAACGATCACAACCAGAGTGCTCTTGATGAGTTCTCCATTATATATTGTGGCTCTGCCAGTTCTACCTTTCTACATGGGTTATCCGGAAGAAATATGTTGAACTTCGTTCGACATGCTAAACCATGCATCCACAACTCAGAAAATCATATGTTCCTTTGAGTTGTCCCTCTTTAGTTGTCTTCTGACCCTCGTCTATCAATTGATAGTCAAGATTATGTGTGCATTCGTTCATCGATGCCTATTACTCTGGTGGTCTGTCAAGCCATTCTATTCCGGAATGACTAGGAGAAACAAACTCCAGTACCTCATCCATATCTAGGATTGGGTCAAAGCAGTTGTATTCCGCAGATCAAATGCCAATCCAGCTTTTGGTTCTGTTCTACCTTGGAGTATTACCCCCTTTATGTCAGAATTGTCATGAGAACTGCACCAACTCTCATGAATTTTGACGTAGTGATACTTCTCACCATCATTAGTCATTCCTCGGTCTTCGTGTTGATGCAACCGGAATACCGACAAATGAATTGTGATGTGTGAAATCAGTACTCCTAGCAACCTTGTTGCTTGGTAGTTAAAGGACAATAATTTCATTCTTAGCGTGTTGGTTTTTGAATCATCCTTCTAAGACTGATCGTGCTACCTAGTCCTTATTTCGGTGCACCCTTCGATTGATGAGTTAGGATCTTGTCAAGTCCTCACTCATTTGATCATATCGTCTTGCCCTCAAAAGCGAGATTGTTCTCGAGCTTAGTAACATATCGGTGGTTCGTGATTTTTCGAAGATCTTCTCGGTAGTATTACCAGGTTGTCACCTGACCGCTATGTTGAGCTCGTGATCAAGTTGGTTTCTTGTGAACCACTCTCTCTCCAAGATCGGTGTTAGATATCCCTGAGCTAGTTGGTTAAGCTAGACAACAACTTGGAGAGTTGGAAGATAAAAGCTTGCCTGACTTAGTTCGTTCCAAAGGGATATTCTTGTGTAGTGTGTGTTGAAGAAAGATGATATCTTCATCGATTGGTCCCTGCGATCAGTTGTTGGACCTATTGTCTTATCAATCCTTTGATTTGAGTATGGGCTATCGTCAAATCAAATCAGAACCAACGATATTCACAATGTTGTCTTACTCGTGATTTTCCCTCAAGCATACACCAGTATATTCTTTGGTCTGACCAATGCTATCACCGTGTTCACTTAACTATGGAATTCCTTTTATATGGAAACCTGGATGAATTGTTGTTGAGCCCATCGACAACATCCTTGTCTCCTCCATGAGTTTGTTGAACATTAAGCTAGTGTTGGAAACTTTTGAAAGCATTTCTCCATGCTAGCTCATGAAGCATATGTTGGATGAAAGAAGTGACTTTCTTTGATTCACGTGCATTTGATGTAAGTTGCCGCCGTGGGTTCGAGAAAGTTAGTTTTGCTTCCTCTGGAATCGTCCCAAGTCAGTCATGCATGTGCAAAGTATACTGTGGTTTGGTAGATTAATTACCTCCACTCCATATGTATTCCGTAGCACACCAAGCCACTGATTGATTTGTTTAAGGAAAAGGAGTTGATGTGCTAATCCTAGGTCATGCACAAGACTTCGACATCCTCGATGATTGTTCCCAACCTGAACTCGGTAGTGTTTTATTGTAAGACTACCATGTGATCATGTTTGTCTGAGACAACATGTTCACATGTGTGTAGCAGAACCAGCTCATGTTTTGGAGCTTGCTATCGTAATTCATTTCTCGAGAATCTTGCAATGTCATCTCGTCGATTTGTGTTGCAAACTTTCATTTTTCTTCCTAGACTCGATGAGTCAGGAATATCCTGACACCAACCAGATCTGAATCTCAGGCAGATATGATGGTTGGAGCATTTCCCAAGAATTATAATATTGGTCTCGCGATAACCGATAAAGTGAATGTCGTGGCCAATACACCCCGCCGGGAGACCTAATATTGTAGTATCTTGATTGGAGAAGTTGGCCACCTCCCCATAAGGATTTCGTAGGATTTACCTCCGTAACTGTTCCTTATGGATTCTATTACTTCCGAAGTCCGACCTTTTACTTGATGTTCTAGTTATCAAACCTTTTCAATAAATGGATTACGCTAGCACATCAAGGAGAACATTAGAAGCAGAGTGCTAAATGTCTCTCAGTCGATCATCCAGATTTCGTCCCCTTGGCCTCGCCAAGGTGAAATCTGAGAAAGTGTTATCTTCCTTTGCATCTGCATCATCCATCATCATTCATCATGGTAGCAAGTTGTGTTGCCAGGATCCTTGACATGGATATTGGTAAAATCTTGATGATTATGGAAATGCTCAAGTTCTTGAGAGCACGCACAAGCGCTAGGTGTTATCATCAGCACTAGCTGGGTTTGCTCTCAGTTTCCTCGGCAATGCTATGACCTTTTCAAACAGTGAATTCACTCTCTATTGTTGGTTTCTTCCCCAGTTACCAGAATCATTCCCAGCATTTGCATTTTATTCCCAGCTTGCACCGCCAACGTGCCATTCTACCACGGGTCTCATCCATTTCCGGTGGTAAGCAAATTCATCCATTATGTTGTCTTCAACAACGTCATCCACATCATCCAAATCCGAGTATGCCATTCTACCGAACCCCTCCAAACGATCGCTTGAGAATTGCCTTAGGCTGGTATAAAGGTTTTCAATGATCTTTGAATCAAAGGTAATTCTTTTTGCCACTTAAGGGGATATATCTTCGAGTCACCTTCCCTAAGGTGCATCATTATGGTGTCATGTCAACTTAACTCCTCGCTACGTTGACAACCGTTCACCACCCTCTTAGGTGTGGAATTGTTGCCTACCTAGTAAACCTTCGTCATCCGTTTCACTCCATCCCTCTAGATGTGTGCTTCGTCTCTCAGCTCAAGAGAGGTTGCTATGTCTCATTCCGTGAGCTAATCCTGAGTTGTTCGATCTTCGAGAAGATCGATCCTTCTAGAGTTTTCCTTTCCTCTTCTTGTCATGATTAGCTAGAGTTCTCAGAGCAAGACGTCGAGACAAAGATGGTGATCGAAACAACGTTCCTATGAAGTGCAACCTGGATCGTGAAGATTATACTAGTTTGCGTTCCCCCTTCATCTTACCCTACACTTGAATCTCGGGACGAGATTTTTGTTTAGTGGGGGTGAGTTGTCACATCCCTAGCTTCTGGTGCTGCCTGGTGTTGCATCATGTTTAAACTTTTGAAACTTGAACTGAGGAAATTTGGAAGCCTCAAAATTTAAATAAATAGAAGGGCAAAACCCCTAAAATCTCATTCATTGTTCCAAAATGCTCTTCTTAAATGTTTGATAATTTTTGGCAAGGGTTCTGGTCCCAACCAAAATATTGAACATTTTTAAGGATTTATTTTTGGGACTTTGAATTTAAATCATTAGCTACTTGAATTTGAATTATATTCATATAATTAGAATATAATTTCAAATACCCCTGAAATATTTTATGAGCTTTTGGAAAAGTCCATCTAGCAAAGTAGAAATATTCAGATGAGTTTTTGGCATTGTTTGAATTTGTTTAAATTCAAAACAATGGCAAAAGATATTAAATAAAACAAAA
>NW_025230543.1:5891-7523 GCF_018294505.1 Triticum aestivum
TGCGGTAGCTGAACCCCTTTATCCTTTGCATGACCTGTCATTGCCACAGTAAATAGATGAAACCCACTAGCATGAGTAGGAGTTGTTTGAGCCCTGATGTGCCTACTCATTCATGCTTGCTTGTCATGCCTGCTACTGCTTAGAGTTGAGTCAGGTCTGATTCATCGGGGATGAATCAGAGGCGTGTGAACATGTCCTACTGTGTGTGAGCTAAGTGTGTGAACACGATTTGGTAAAGGTAGCGGTGAGAGGCCATGTAGGAGTACATGGTGGGTTGTCTCATTGCAGCCGTCCTTAGGAACTGAGTTCTGTGTTTGTGATCCATGAACAGCTACTACCACACATTGGGATCCTTAATTGACTCTCTCGACTTATTAATCAACATGATCTCTGTCCAGGAGTTGCAACTAGTTTCTGGTGTTTGTAGGTAGTGTTAGTAGTCTACCAAGTGGCACCCGGTACAGGTGGGCTTGGGACAGACTAGGCACAGTGGCACGATGTATCAAGTGGCACCCGGATGGTGGGCTTGGGAACCCTGCTCACATCATTTGGGGCCGTGAGCGACACCCCGGCCGGATCTCCTTGCGGATGGAACCCGAATAGGCGATAAACCTGGACTAGAGACTTGTTTGGTTAGTCAGGTCGTGGCCGACTCCCTCGCCCGGCTTCCGCTGGAAGGTTGCCGAGGTACATGACGTGTACAGGGCGGTAAGTGGCGAGAGCGTGTGTGAAGAAGTACACCCCTGCAGGGTTATCATTATCTATTCGAATAGCCGGATTCCTAAGATATGGAAACTTGGACCCCTTGTACAATTCATAGACAAGTGAAAGTGGATACTCTAAAATACGCAAGATAAGCGTGAGTGCTATGGATGGCATTCTCGTAGGGAGACGGGAGCGGATCCATAGTGGTGTATTGATATGGGGAATATGTGGACTCGTGTGCGCCACTCAAAAGAGTTACTTGCAGTCGTAGTTCAGGATAGCCACCGTGTCAAAGCTGGCTTGCTGCAGTTAAACCCCACCATCCCCTTGGTTGATAATGATACATATGTAGTTAGCTCTGATGTAAGTCTTGCTGGGTACATTTGTACTCACGTTGCTTAATTTATGTTTTTGCAGAGAGACTTCAGTCTCGCTAGTAGTACCGCGTGGACTTCGACGTTTAGCTTGTTACTTCAGCTACGATCTTGTGCCCTCGGCAGGATCTGGTAGATAGTCAGGCTTCTCAGCCTTTTTCATTTATAGTTGTCTGTACTCAGACATGTTAAGCTTCTGCTTGTGCTTTGACTTGTATGCTCTGATTGCTGGGTCATGAGACCCATGTTTGTAATATCTCGCTCCTCGGAGCCTAATGAATAAACTACTTGAGTCGTAGAGTCATTTTGTGATGCCATGTTGTATTGCACATATCGAGCATATTGTGTGTATGTTATTGAAATGCTTGGTATGTGTGGGATCTGACTATCTAGTTGTTTATCTTTAGTAGCCTCTCTTACCGGGAAATGTCTCCTAGTGTTTCCACCGAGCCATGGTAGCTTGCTACTGCTCCGGAACACTTAGGCTGGCCGGCATGTGTCCTTCTTCGTTCCTGTGTCTGTCCCTTCGGGGAAATGTCACGCGATGAATACC
>NW_025230543.1:8773-10219 GCF_018294505.1 Triticum aestivum
TGGAAGGCAAGCTGGGCGATACAGATATGTAGATTTCCTTCCATTGTAACCGACTCTGTGTAACCCTAGCCCTCTCCGGTGTCTATATAAACCGGATGGCTTTAGTCCATAGGACGAACAACAATCATACCATAGGCTAGCTTCTAGGGTTTAGCCTCCTTGATCTCGTGGTAGATCCACTCTTGTAACACACATCATCAATATTAATCAAGTAGGACGTAGGGTTTTACCTCCATCAAGAGGGCCCGAACCTGGGTAAAACATCGTGTCCCTTGTCTCCTGTTACCATCCGCCTAGACGCACATTTAGGGACCCCCTACCCGAGATCCGCCAGTTTTGACACCGACATTGGTGCTTTCATTGAGAGTTCCTCTGTGTCGTCACCGATAGGCCGATGGCTACTTCGACCATCATCAACGACGCAGTCCAGGGTGAGACCTTTCTCCCCGGACAGATCTTCGTATTTGATGGCTTTGCACTGCGGGCCAATTCGCTTGGCCGTCTGGAGCAGATCGAAAGCTACGCCCCTGGCCGTCACGTCAGATTTGGAAGTTTGAACTTCACGGCCGACATCCGCGGGGACTTTATCCTCGATGGATTCGAGCCACAGCCGAGCGTGCCGCACTGTCACGGCGAGCATGATTTAGCTCTACAGCCGAACAGTACCCTGGAGGCCGCACTCGAACCCGCTCCGATATTCAATTCGGAGCCGGCTGCGCAGATCGAGGACGGATGGCTAGACACCGCCTCGGGGGCTGCAACCTCTACGGCGATAGAGCCAAAGACTGACTTTGCCCCTCATAAAGCTCATGACTCCGAGGTGCCGGACTCCTCGCCGGACTCCGAACCTCCCACGCCCCCTCCGATCGAATACGATCGGGTGCCAATCATGGAGTTCACCGCAGCGGACATCTTTCAACGCTCACCTTTCGGCGACATCTTGAGTTCGCTAAAGTATCTCTCGTTATTAGGAGAGCCCTGGCCGAACTGCGGCCAGGACAGTTGGGATGTGGACGAAGAAGAAATTCAAAGCTCACCCACCACCCAATTAATAGCCACTGTCAACGATCTAACCGACATGCTAAACTATGACTCTGAAGACATCGACGGTATGGACGACGATGCCGGAGACGACCAAGAACCAGCGCCTACCGGGCACAGGAAAGCCACCCCAACTCACGACGTATACATTGTGGATACACCAAAAGGAAGCGATAATGAGGAAAAACGGGATGTAGCGAAGGACAACTCCCCCAACAAACAACCAAAACGGCGATGCAAGCACCGCCCGAAGACTGGCCTCGATAAAAACAGCACCCATACGGACCCGGCCCTAGAGCAGAGCGAAGCAGTGGACGACGCACATGTCAACAAGCAGCCAGCCGGACATGAACTGGACAAGCAACCCATCCCCCGGCGAAGATGATCTCACATCACCAGAGCATA
>NW_025230543.1:10828-11412 GCF_018294505.1 Triticum aestivum
GATTTAAGTCACATAACTCAACAGCCCGAAGAGTCGACACGCAAATTCTGGAACCGGTTCCTCACTAAAAAGAACCAAATAGTCGACTGTCCGGACGCTGAAGCCTTAGCAGCCTTTAAACACAACGTCTGAGACGAATGGCTTGCCAGACACCTCGGCCAGGAAAAACCAAGAACAATGGCCGCACTAACAAGCCTCATGACCCGCTTTTGCGCGGGGGAAGACAGCTGGCTGGCTAGGTGCAGCACCAGCGACCAGAGTACATCCGAAGTTAGGGATGGAAATGGGAAATCACGACGCAGAAAAGATCAACGTCGGAATAAGGAAAATGGCCCGAATAGTACGGCGGTCAACGCCGGATTCAAAAGCTCTCGGCCGAACAACAAAACACCGCCCCTCAAGGACAACAGTGACAAGCTATCCAACCTAAACAAGATTCTGGATAGACTATGTCAAATACATGGTACCTCCAAGAAGCCTGCAAACCATACCCACAGAGATTATTGGGTCTTCAAACAGTCCGGCCGACTTAATGCCGAACACAAGGGGCTCGAGACACCAAGCGAAAGTGACGAAACCCAAAA
>NW_025230543.1:11836-13953 GCF_018294505.1 Triticum aestivum
CAATAAAGCTCAATTTTCTTCCTTTTATTCTAATACAACTTCTGCACGATATTTCTTGGAAACTAAGTCCTTCTCTTTTACAGATGAAGCACGTGCTACACCCGTCCAGGATACAGCATAGCGGAGACACAGGCGCAGACGTGCAGCAGGGACCCGTTGCAAGGATTCTTTTCAGATTAAGACCCTGCGTAAACCTTTCTTACTGTCTCTTGTTGATACACATCCCCTGGTTTCCTACCATAACCGAGGAGGAGGCTGGCGTTTTGGCATCGGCCGCGTCAGAAGTTCCCGCCTGAACCTGGACACTAGCGGCTTAGGGCATTGTTCTGCCCGGTATCATAAAGACCGAACACCTCAGGGAGTGTTCGGTGTCTCGAGTTAGGCCTTATATGCATCAGCTCCGAATCATGTCTTTGGTCAAATGTTGGGTTTGCCCGGCTCCTATGTTTTGCTGCCTTACGTTCCGTATCATCGGCTAACGCGGCACCAGGAGAACTACTGCGATTGTGCCCCGGTTCGGCTGGGCGAGCACCTCAGTAGAGAAAGCCAAAAACTGGCTGTCATGATATAGCAAGAGACTGTTCAACCACTCGATCGACCATTGGAATGTTTAGAATTCCTCCGCTTTGCCGAAGGACCGCTTCCCGGTCAGGCACATACGCGCCCCGAAGTTCGGAGAAGAGTGGTGCCGCTAGGGGCTATTTAGTAGCCCCACATTCGAGCTCCTATGGCTAAGTGAAAGTGATAAAGCATTATAGTCCGGTTGCCTAGTTTGCTACGCTATCACCTCCCTAAAAGGACCAAGACGTTGGATTAAGTGTGAAAAAGCGCTTTTCTTTTTGCAAACACCCCCGCACCATGTGCGTGGGGGCTGAAGCCAAAGACTGCCATCTTTCAGATTATACATACATATACGGCCGCACAGGAGATATTTCAATACTTGAACACACAAGTATAAAAAGTTATTGCATTATAAACATGATCTCAGAAATCATACATGTCATTCAAACATAACATCTTTCGAGCACTGCGACTTTATTAAACGAGCGCCCTGCAAGACTTCCTCAAAATAGTGCTCGGTGGGGAATCGGCTTTTGTCCGAACCCCGGGATGCAACAGTGGTGGCATCCATCTCCGCCCAGTATGTCTTACCACGGGCGAGAGCCATCCGTGCACCTTCTATGCATGCCGACCGCTTCATCGCCCCAATACGCGGCACCGCCACAAGGAATTGCTGCAACAAGCCAAAATAACTCTTCGGCTTGGGCCTTTTCGGCCACAGATGAGCGACCAGATCCGTCATGGCAAGTCCGGACAATCTATTCAGCTCAGCCCACTCAACCAGCCGACCACTCAACGGAAGTGGACGCTCCGGACTATGGAATTGAGACCAGAAAAGCTCTTCCATTTCGTGATCCTCCTGGCTTCGAAAGTGCATGACTGCGTCCGCCGCACTCGCCGCCAAGTCCAGATAAGGATCCTCCGCACCGTATAATCGGCCCAGCTGAGCATACTTCGGATCCGTGAACTTCCTACGCAGCATAAAGGGCTTTCCAGCCACAATGTCTCCGACCTGACGCAGTTCCTCCTTCATAGCCCACATCGCACTACGGGCATCCTTGGCTTCGGCGTCGGCCTTCTTCAGGTCCTCTTGCTCCGCTCGGCGTTCTCCTTCAAGAACCTCCAGGTGGTCGGTAGCAACTTTTAATTTCGTGGCCATTCCGGCCATCTCCTCCCTGCTTTGCCAGTGAGCAGCCTTCTCGGCTTCTAGCTCTTCCGCTGCCTTCGAGGCAGCCGCCTCGCTTTTTCTGGCTTGCTCCTTGGCCCGAGCAAGTTCTGCTCGAAGGCCTTCCACAGCAGCAGCACTATCTGCATCAGGCATACAAATTGTAAGGAATGGGCGTCAGCTCCCTTACTAGGCGAGCGCAGAGCAACCACATACCTTGTGACTCATCGAGTCGTTTATTGACCAGCGAGATGTCCGCATCCGCAACGTCGAGTTGCCTCTTCAGCTCGGAAAATCCATCAGTCCGGCTGGCCACCGAACGTTCCGCCACCAGCATAGGAAAGGCGACAATCTATAACTGAGATTATGATCCTCGGCACGCTGTCGCTTT
>NW_025230544.1:0-13950 GCF_018294505.1 Triticum aestivum
GGGGGGGGGGCACTTCGCCCACCATGGAGCGGCGTCTGCTTGACATTATATTACCATGCAACGGTCTTATCTTTTTCTCTACATGTTCAGTACAATTGTGTATAATAACTGACATGCATAATAAAGAAAACATAGTTAGATTATGTAAGGTCTAAAGGGTGCATGCAGAAATTAAGACTGATGGTAGAAAATGAGTGGATAGATCCAAAACTAACGATAGCAGGTAGATTATAGCTTCAGTTAAAAAACATAGACGATGGATCATCTACTATTTGTTGCCCACCCAACATGAACCACATAGAAGACCCTAGATGAACCAAATAGTAGACATATACTATTCGTTTCTGCCTCGATATGTGCCCCACATGCATTTTAAAACTCAAGTTTGAACATTAGTTTGGACTTGACTCAGAGTCTAAGAGGTGAACAGGACAATAAAGTAGCAGGTAATAATAACCGATGTATAACGTAAGCAGACACGAAAGAGTGCGACCTCTCTTCCGGAACTGTGTAGTCCTTAGGTTCATCTGCTCAGTCGATGATGGTAATGCAGTTGGAGTGGCTGCCGGCAACGAGGAAGATGATCTGAGGCGGCCAAAGGAACTCTACACGGGGAATCTCTGCTGCAGTGAACGCTTCCATCGATGGTGCACCTTAGGTGGGGTGGATGACGGCACGACATGAGCAAGACATAACACACAGAGTTTTCTTTGACACCTATCTGAAAATGAAGTAAATCTGTAAGGGCTCCTTAGAATTGGAGGATTATATAAAGGTAGGGACAGAAAAACACATGAATAGGATAGGAATGCACGTGCAAAACAGAGCATTTGCAAACATAGGATTTCTGTCAACCTAGGTGTTTGGTTCACATGAATTGGAAGAACACATGAATGGAGAAACATGGTCAAATTAAAGTCAAACCACGTGAAAATGAAAAAAATAAGAATCTTATTATGCCAGTAATGCAATTAGTCATGTTCTCCATGCTTATTAATTTGAAAAGGACATCCAAGTGGATATTAAAATTCCTACGTTTTTTCTTTGAAAGAGACACCAAAGGAAATAAATCCTCTAGGTTTGCTTTGCTCCATTCCTTCTAAAGAAATGCACGAATAGTAGGACCATAGTAAAGTTTCCAATTCCTATGTTTTCCTTCACTTTTTCTTTGAACTAGTGGTAATTCTAGTAGGCAGTCTTCAACAGGCTGAAGCCTGACCTCAAAATATTTTGTGAGCTTACATTTGGTCCACATTAGTATCATATAATGGCTATCTTCACTACAAAAAAATACACTTTCGTGATGATACGTGTTTGTCATAGTAGGTCGCGTTTTTTGTCATGCATGTACATCCTTGACAAATTTATGACAGAATCAAGATAGTCATACCTGTGCTGTTTGTACAAGTGTTCCATGACATTACCAAAATTATCATCACGGAAGTGTCCAGTTCCATGACGATAAATCGTGCGTCACAGAAGTGCTTTCGTCAAGGGTGACCGACACGTGGCATCCACCATAACGGAACGCCGTTAAGCTATCGGGTCGGGTTTTGGATCTGATAACCCGTTAACAGCCCCGACCAATGGGGATTTTCCACGTGTAAAATTCTGATTGGCCGAAGGGAACACCTGTCAGCTCGTCAGTGGGCTAGATGTCGCCCGTCCATTGGAGGAGACATGCCTATGATACGTCGACACGTGGTGGGGCCCAACAAAGGCTAATATTGGTTAAAAAGGCTAGCCCGGTCAAAGGCCCGTAGTACTTAATCAGGTACTAGTAGGCCAGCCCAATAACGGCCTGCTTAATAAAGGCCCATTTATGGCCCGAAGCCAGATCTGGCCCGTTAATTGTTCGGCAAAAATTTGGGCCCATTTATGACCCGAAGCCAGATCTGGCCCGTTAATTGTTCGCCCAATAATTGGGCCTATTTGCAGACCATAGCCAGGTCTGGCCCATTAATTGTTCGCCGAATATCTGGGCCCAACTACGGCCCATTGACTTTAGGCCTATTAGAGGCCTGATGTAGACATGGGCCCATTTTAGCCCAGTGAGACTTTCGGCCTGGGAATGGCCCGTGCTGCCCATGGGCCATATATGATCCGACGGGACATCGGGCCCACTAACTGCCCGTGCTAAAGGTGGCAACAGTTAAGCCCAACGTGACTTTGGGCCTGTTAAAGGCCTGTCGCATAATTCTGCCCGTTGATGCCTATACTAAGCTTTCGACCTCTTAGAGGCCCATGATATCAGTGGGTCAACAAAGGCCTGATATATGTTTTGGCCTGGTAATGGCCCATGAGCTAACTGGGCCCAAAAAGGCCCGGTCTACATTTCAGCATGCTGAAGGCCCGTCGACGACTAGTGAAAATTTTGGCCTCCTAAAGGCCCGTGGTTTCATCACGGCCGTAACAAGCCAGTATAATATTCAGCCTATTAATGGCCCAACGCTACCTGGGCCAAACTAAGCGCTGGGTCGACAAAAGGCCCAACTAAAATATAGGCCGGTGTAAGTTTGGGCCTGGCAATGTGTGAAGGGCCCAATCATTCAGGCCCAAGAAAGACGCAGGCCGGCCCAATTGTGGCCCGCTAAAAACCAGGCCTGTTAGAGTCGAATGTTTCGGCCTGGTCGACTACATCTGATCTTTTTTCAGATAGCGAATGATGGCAGTAACTAGTAGGAATTAAGAACAAACATACTCTATACAATAAAGAAATTACGGCATAGTAACTAAGAATAAACCTACACTATACAATAAACGATTTAAGGTATATTACATCTACTGGGCATCGAAGTTCGCCACCAGTGATCATAAAGCGCAACGAAGAAGCAAATTACAAAAACTGGGCACCATTGCAGCGTAACAAAATAATACTGAATCGAGACCACTTCCAAGACAGTTAGAGAAAGGTTAGCCTTGCCGGGGAACTGCTGCGCAAGCTGCTGAGCAAGGCTGTGAGACCAGCCTAGCATGTCGGTCATAGCTTCAATGTGTAGTTGTTTAGCGATGAGTTTCTCATTGGTGTTCTCCACAATCTTTCTTAGAGATAGGACTTCAAGTCGAAGTTGAGTTGCAGAATGCCTTTCTTCTAGAACTTGGGACTGAAGAAGTCAAACTGATTCAGACAACGAATTCTATGAGCTTGTCTGACTTCTAGTCTCAAGTAACTTGAACACTGCATCAAGACAAGACTTTGGGGTTGTCTCACTATCTTCAAGATGTTTTGCCTTCTTTGCTGCAATATATGTTGGGTTTGTCTCACAGCCTTCAGCAGACTTGTGCATGCCATCAGGCATATCACCCTGAAACAAAGCAGAAAGATGACAGGTTTTGCACGTGTATAAAAAAAGATGATAACTGTGCTGTCAATTCCATCCAATTTCAAATTAGAAAATAAAGAGTAAGTTTAAAATATCAATAGCATAATTTGGTATTGTTCATAATGCGGGGAGCTTTACCACACTACTGGATTAGCGTGTCAACATAACAAGCATAGATGAAGGGCAAAGAAAATCATTGTATCTAATTTGGATAATGTGCATGGTATGTTATTCATATCATCAGCCACATCAGTAAGATAAAACAGGAGATGACAAGGTGCAAACGTGGGCTGCTTCACCACACACTGGATTATAGATCCACAAAAAAAGCATACATATAGGGAGTATTAAGTAATGTGCATGGTATGAATAAGGAATTTGGTTTTACAAGTAAAACTTAGAACTTATGGTTCTTGCGAACATGCATTTTGGTAGAAGCAACAAACTAAACAGCAGTAAACGATAGGGAGTATGAGCAAATTAAATAGTAGTTGAGGATAAAGGCTTTATAAGGACTGACTTACATTAACAGTTAACACCGGCTTTATAATGCCCTCTCCATGTTAAGGGAAGGATAACTCAAGAATTTCAGCACAGAATCTTCTTCATAAGCATTGCCTGTACTCTACATTTTGTAGAGAGTAATTATAGATATGATAATATTGGAAGGGATAGAGGATAATGAAGATAAGATGCAGATTGATGCTACATAATCAACTACCAATCCCTGGAAGTACAAGCATGACAGGACAAAATGTACTGACAAGAGAAATGGGCTACACTTCTGCACTAGCATTGTCTATATTCTACTTGTTGGTAAGATTAAATATAGATCTGATCTTTTTTAGTAAATGGTGGGTGGGGGAGATAAGATGCAGAATGCTACACAATGAACCAATCCCTCTTCCCATAATACAAGAGTGTTTTGAACACTGGTGTACTATACAAAACGTTCTTATATTATGGGACGGAGAGAGTAGCTGTTATTGTAAGTACAATGATAGACCATGTCTAGTCCTTACAAGAGGACTGCAGAGCTAAACCTCTTCAAAAGCATTGGGTTGATTCTAAATTTATGTAGGAGTCCATACGGATCTTATAATGTCCACCAAATGGACGATTACAAGGCTAACATGTGCAGTGATGCTACATAATCAAATAGCTATGAAAGTAAGTATGGTCATACAGGGCAAGAGGTACTCAGAAGAGCAATGGAGTGTGCAGTATATTTGCGAGATTCTGTGGTCCCTTGAGAACGAATGTTCTTCTGCTAACAGTTTTCGTACAAGTGAGACATTAAGGCAAATGCATAAATGTAGTTCAAAATGTGATGTGATAGCATAGACAGTACCTTACGCTGCAGCCGAGACCAATGTGTAACAAGATTATTCCAGTCACCGTTGGATAAATGTAGCACCGGAGACTTTACAGAAATTTCGTTCAGAGGCTTGCCATTGAAGTGCGCTTGCCTCAGGTAGGAACGATACTTCATCAACGAGTGCTTGAAAAGCGCAACCAACCCTTGCTCGTCTTCACAATCTAGTTTGCTCCTCACCTATTTAAAAGAATGAAGTCTTGTGTCTTCTGTCAGCAGAAACATATGCAGTAATGACCATGAATAACATTAGTACATTACTTACACCTAAGTTGCGGAGGAAGACTGGAAATTGTTCTGTGTCAGCGGTATAATCTTTCCATGAAGGAAAGATGCGCACAAAGTTCCTGTCAACAACATAAGCTTCATCTTCTAAACTGGGAAGAAATGGAACATGGGTCCTATTTGCTGCAATTGGGGCTCTCTTTGGTTCGAAAAGGGATTTGGCAACTGGATTTTGGTGTACTCTTTTCTGGATGGGGGTTTTGCATCGTAGAGCTGGTGCTATGTCAACTGGCATAATCATACTATTTGCTGCAGTTGGGGTTGAGGGAGTCCTAGATAAGGGGGTATCCGGACAGCCGGACTATGTACTTTCGCCAGACTGTTGGACTATGAAGATACAAGATTGAAGACTTCGTTCCGTGTCTGGATGGGACTCTCCTTGGCGTGGAAGGCAAGCTTGGCGATTCGGATATAGATCTCCTTCTCTGTAAACCGACCCTGTGTAACCCTAGCCCCCTCCGGTGTCTATATAAACTGGAGGGTTTAGTCCGTAGGACACAACAACAATCATACCATAGGCTAGCTTCTAGTGTTTAGCCTCTCTGATCTCGTGGTAGATCCACTCTTGTAATACTCATATTATCAATATCAATCAAGCAGGAAGTAGGGTATTACCTCCATCGAGAGGGCCCGAACCTGGGTAAACATCATGGCCCCATCCTCCTGTTACCATTAGTCTTAGACGCACAGTTCGGGACCCCCTACCCGAGATCCACCGGGTTTGACACCGACATCTGCTGAGTTGGGGCATCAGAAATGACCAGTGTAGTAGGGCTAGAGTCTACTAGAGTTGGGGTGTTTTGTGGGTCAGGTGATATTGCAACTACACCTAATAGGCTATTTGATTTATCAGGTGCCACTACCTTTTCCTTTTGAAAGTTTGATACACAAGAACATCATCTGAATGGATAAATATGGTATGATGACAGATGGAATATGTATTGAAAATGGATAGGCAGGGCGTATTCACATACACGATGTGTAAACTAAGCTAATGGCAGTTCAACAAATTAGAAGCAATGCAAAGCATCAATTGCAAGATATGTGCGAGCAATGTAACCTTGGAAAGTTAGAGCAAGTACCTTGATGGGTGAATAAGATAGGGAATCTTCCTATGACTCCTCCACTAGGGAGCTACATTGACTTAGGTCTCCCTGTAGCTCAAAATCACTGTTAGGATCATATTCTCAGCATGAATCTGTAGGTGGAGAGCGTTTGCATTGCAATGCATCCAGACTTGATTTCAGTCCCTTAATGCCAAGTTTGACAGCCATGGCATTGTTCTGCTTTATTCTTTTCATGCGCTAGCTCATAATCATTATGATGCTGTTCAGAATCTGAGATTCATGAAAACATAAAAAGTAGTCAGATTATCTATGGAATGCATTGCAGATTCAACTCGAAGAGTGTCTCCCTATAAACCCCTGCATATGCAAAGTTCACCCCCAACCATGCTGACCAGACCACACACAGAAATACAAACCCCTTATGTGTCTATAACAGGCAGGCACACATTTCAAAACTGAAGTAGGAACATTAGAATCATATGAAATTCGTATTTGAACAAATAAACTAAGCAAGTATGAGTGGCATAATGTTTAGCTTCAAGGGTGGAGTGTTGGTAGTGCGACACAAAGCAAGTAGGCAGATTGTATTCCATGTAAAAGATCGAAACCTATGTAAAAGCGGGAAATGACACTTTCTTTCTATACAATGCAGTGTTCGTTGCCCACACATGATGGAAGAGATCACATAGAGAAATACTATTCACTCATGTCTACGGTTCCAGTATTTACAAACAGGGTGGTCCACCCTAAAAGAATATTGACAACAAATAAGACAAGGCAAGCATAGATGTAGTGAATCAATCATTTACTTGTGAGCTTACTAGGGAAAGTATGCAGAATTGTAACTGCAGTAAGAGACCGTCCAAAATCTGAATGAAGAAGTTTGTCTAGCACTTATTGTTTGCAACTAATCGATGTGAATAATTGGATACTATATCAAATGAGTAAGAAAGACAAGTAAAATTGTCAACAAACCTGGCTTGCAGTAGTAATCTGGGTCAATGTCACTACGACCAACAATCCAAAATGACTAGTGTTTGTTCCGAGGGCCGGAATTTTGAAAATCCTATGAACTTTAGAGGTACTAAAGATTACCGAAATACATCTAAACCAGTAAGTGTAGATAGCACTAAGAACACAACAAACCCTAATGACAGTCCTGCCTAATGAGTAATGAATCAATTAGAAAATGGGTGATGAGGAGTGGATGCTGAGTGTTGAGGAAGTATCTTAGGATAAATCGGGTTGGCTTGGTGGGTGCTGCATGCCTGAGCCCTGAATGGACTGGGAAGGTAGGCATGGCGGCGCGCCCGGGCAGCGGTGACGCTTTTGGGCGAATGGCTCCTGGCCTCCTGTTAGTCCGGCGTCTCCTCCTAGAGTCATGCCGTCTGGGGACGGCAAGTCACTGGCGAGGCAGGGTAGGCCGGCCCACCATGGGCACCCTGTAGAGATACACACCCGAGCGGCGAACATGCATTTTCGAAACTAAGTTAGGAACATTTAGCTGACCAATTAAACAACTCTGTTTTAATAATATCAGATTCGTATTTGAACAACTAAGCTTGTTTAGCTTGTTGGGTGGAGCAGTGTTATTATGACACGAAGCACGTATTCTGATTGTATAGTGATCGTAAAAGGGGGGAACTCTAAGCATATTTTTTAAGCAAAAGAGGGTTTCCCCTCCGCTTTCTATTAAAGAAATCACCACGGAACCAACATGATCAATTAAACCCTAAGCATGATCAATTAAACCGTATTATGGCTGTGCCATGGCAGATTTGAAGTTGCAAACCAAAGAAATGATATTTAGCATCCATTGTTTGCTTTGAACTAAGAACTAAATTCTAAGAGCTGAAAAGAAAGTAGACCAACAAAGTTAAGATCTATTTTCTGGTTGAGATCAAAAAGTTGAGGTGATATGAAGTACCACCTCTCTTGCGGCACGGTGTAGGCATCCGGGGTGCAATGGTTGTTAGTGGCATTGAAGCAGATCTGCGACAGTAGACGGGTGCATCTGGGGATAAGTCCCGTTGCGGTGGAAGAGAAGGTCGTGTGAGCGGCCCCGGCAAAGAGGACGACGACGTTGATAAAGCGAGAGGACGCGATGCAAGGGTATTGGTCCATCGCCGTGGATGACAAAACGTCCATCTCTAGCAGTGGACAACGCGGTCTTGGTAGGCGCTCCGGCATGGTGGAGGACGGTGGTGATGGATGTGGTGGAGGACGGCAGCGATGGATAGGGTGGCGGATGGAGGCTGGTGTGGGGATAGGGTGTTCTAGCGTGAACGGTGTATGAATCGGAAAATGGAGCAAGATGTACGGGGAATCATGGGACGCGCATGTCTGAAATATGGGAAAGTTACGAACTTAGCCCCCGTTTAAACTTTGGACGTCTCGTCGGTTGGGGATAGGATGGTAATCTCGCATCTCGCCAATATTTTCCCATAGCGATTTCGGGCGAGGAGAGGGTGGTTGGCGCCCATGGTTGGCGCCCACGGTGTATGAATAGGGCTGACAGGTAGGGCGGTTGTGTCACGTCTGAGTGAAGTTACAAATCTGCCCCTATTGAAAATATTTGCCTACATCGATTTCGGCCGAGTCGAGTTTGTTTTGCCGCCCACCGTGTATGAATGGGGAATGGAGGGAGAAACAGAGGTCTTTCGGACGAGCTTGAATCAAATGTGTTTATCCGCCCATGTTTGACGCCCACCATGTCGGAATGAGCTCAGAGGCGGTCGTGTCACGTCTAACTGAAGTTACTAACCTATCCCTATTTAGAGCAGTGGAAATCGGGCCGATGGATTGTCCGTGTAATAGCTAGACAGCAATTTCCATCTCCCAAACACTTGGCTTCGGGCAGCCGATATGGGAGTGGACATTTGGCTGCTTCTTTCGAATTTTGGGACAATAAGCATCCACGTTTACCCTGGCAACTAAATTCGAATCCATTTTGTATTCCTATATCAATCTTTATAAATCATTCTACGTGTTTTTATATATCTTCAAAAAGACGACAAAGATGTATTCCACTGTCATATATGAATATGGTTTACAAATGCCGATACTCAAATTCAGAAGCTAGAATCCAGTTTAAGGTGAATTCGAATATTTAGAACACTTCATGTCCAACTCAAATGTCACACACAACATAATGTGTACTCCCATTTAGATATGTACACAAGCGATGTATCAACATTCAAATACCGAGTCAATCAACCAAGAATGTACAGAACTAACAGACATATAAACACTTATAGAGTATATGGATCAATAATATCAACTAACATACATAAGCCAGGCCGCTGTACTTTTTTTGGCTACAACAGCATCCTTTTTTAGCCAGCATCTTGGCCCTTTCCGATGCGTGCCACTTATGGTCCATCTATACTACTACTATTGCTGAATGCACATTCGGCCCGATTGGCATATTTGTAGGTCTGGCACAGCAATCCAAATGAAATGTCTCCGAGTATTATCGATTAATACAGACTTGTGCTCAAATAAAATTACAAGCCAAAAAACAAAAAAAACAATTATTACAAGATCTCTAAAACAAATGGTTTGATTGATTACATGAACAGACATCACAAAGGTTATTTAACGATGGAAAGAACATTTCACCTATGATTTACCAAGTAGGAATTTAATTTCCTTTTTTCCTTTAGGACCTTAACAATCTGGTCAGTCTCAGTTTGCTTCGTTTTGAAATCCACCAAATATTTAATGGTTGTCTTGAGTACTACTTGTGATTGTGCTGTTTGCTTCCTCAACATGTCAACTTCATCTCTAAGTGCAGAAGCAGAATCTCTTTCTACCACTAGTTTAGCCTCTAGAGCATCAGCAATTAGCAATTCATAATGCACGATTGGGCCGGTGCCACTACTATGGGATGATGCAAGGTCCATGGTGACCTCGCTCTTTGATCTTGGGCTAACCTGCTTTGTCATTAAATTCCAATTGGATTCAGAAAAGTTGGAAGTTAGCAAAACATCTCAACTGGGAGTTATAACAGCAAACCAGTTAAACAAACAAGGAATTAAAGAGTTTCAATTGGATGCTGAAAAGTAGTTATTAACATTATTGTAACCCGCTGTGGCAGCAGCAAAGCAGTTAAACAAACAAGTAGACATTTAAGTTAAGGCAAACAGGTAATTCTTAACAGTAAGTATCAAACACATATATAGGTGCAGTCTACAATATGATTAACAGGCTGTGGCATTATGTAATCAGTAGCAAACTAAATTAAGCCAAGCAACATAATTGAACAATTTTGCAATAAGTGGCTAACTAAAATTCCGAGAAGCAGGTAACTGAACTTACGCTAGTTCTTTGTACATGCACACTGCAACTTCTTTTTCGCTTACAAGGTTGTACGAAGGAGTCCATGGCATCAATTGCTTGGATACGCAGTTCCAATACTTCTTTCTTCCCACACTGCATTGGTAAGTCGAATGGTTAATATGGTAAGATGGTGCATCCTTGATATGTTATATGAGGACGTGTAGTCAGACTATTTGTAGCCACACACATCACACTGGCTTTTACTGTATATTTCATGCGATTACTTTTGGCATACCGAGATCTAAGCAATCTACAATAGGATGAAAAGACTGGCATCCTTCACATTATTGGCGAACTCAGTTCATAGAAACAAGCAATTCAACCATTCTGTGGGTAAATCAAAAGAGCCACTGGAATATTTTCACTACCCAATCATACACGCAAAAAGGGGCGATGCCACCATAGGGGCTGGTATGGGCGGCCGCCTCAGGTGGCTGGAAAGTGTGCACCTAGTTTGAGTCGTCCAGGTTGGCAAAGGCTAGTCTTTTTTGTCCCAACGCACGAGCAGGCAATGTAAATAATGAAGAAACGTGTTTCAATTTGGATGGGCCAATAACATAAGTGCAAGGTAGGCCATATAGCAGGCTCGCGGCCCAAACGAGCACCTCCCATATCGATCGACAGCAGGAAAAATCCCAATTGATTTGCTCCAGCCTCCAGTCTGGTTCACTCCTAACATAGCCGCCGCTGGACAGACCGACACAGCACTTCCTCGCGCCCTCGTTGGAGGGCGGTCGTCGGGCTTCAAGGGAACGGGAGGACAAGAAGATGAAGATCCAACCCTGGGTGTAGCCTGCATGGGAGGCAGCGGCGGCAACACGGGCATGGCATCGAGCTTGCGCAAACGGACAGTCGCAGCTTGCAAGAGTAGCATGCGCAACGAGCAGGTACATCACATCCATGATTATATCTAATTCAACTCTTCAATTTCTGACCAATAGTTAAACCTGACGTTGTTGTAAAACTGCTTGTATGTAGGGAATCTATGAGAAAATGAAACCAATTTCTACTTATTTTATAACTCCCCAATCAATACTGAATTGACTGAATCTGATGTATCTAATCAAGTTTCCGATGCAAACATACAAGCTCATGTTGTTCTTGAGCCTGAAGTGTCTAATGAACAGACTGCTAATGAAGGATTTGATGCAAACATTTTACATGCTCCTGGTGATGAACATATAGTGTCTAATGAGGGATCTAATGCAAGCATTTTGCAAGCTCATTGAATGATTTAGTGTCTAATGATGATCTTCTATGTTGAGGGAGACAGCGATTTGCAGGCATTGATGACAAGCAAATTATAGTGCATTTTCATAGCTTGAGGAAACATCGAGGCCATCTACCAGAAAGTCCCCGTATCATGACAACACATCATAAATACTTTTCTAATATGTTGTTTGAAACTATTGGCATGCTTGTGCAGGATAGATATATTGACATGCAGTTTGCGCACTGGTTATAGGTGCAATTACACTTCGATATTTTCAGCCAGAGACGAATAATTCAAGCAGGTACAGACCATGTTTGTAGTCCTTGTACACCATGTTGCATTTTGTGTTTTTTGGTGCTTGCATTATTTAGTGTTTATAATCTGAACTGCTTTGGATCATTAGCCGGTTTTCAAAGTGCATGTAGCTTCACATTTCTCAAGTTATGTTGATTTCCGGAGTGCAAGTGCCTTCGTATTTTTTAAATTAAATGTTCGCCCCTAGTAACTTGAATTCGTGGATCCGCCACTGCACACAAATCATATACGAATGCGAGTACAAATTAAATGAAATGCAGGGACTTACGCTAGCTCGTTGTATAGGCTCACTGCAGCTCTGCTTGCGCTTGGGATGTTCCATGTACAAGTCCATGTTACCACTTTCTTGGATGTGCAGGCCTTGTGCTCCTTGCATCCCCCTCTGCATTTTTGACATGGCGAATGGTTGATCAAATCAGAGGAATCGACCTTGATGTTGTACCGGAGGACAAATACTTACAAGGTTATACGGGTGTGCAGGATGTGTACCAGATCCCGTAGCACCGTCATGCTTCGCTAAAAAATGGATTTGCTTGTTTCAGATGATATCTCCAGAAGAAATAAGAGTTAAAGTCAGAGTTGCATAGGCGTGTAAGCTAAGAGAGCAGTGAAAGGATATCCAAACATCACTGGAATAGTGCACAAGGGAGTGATGTGTGGATACCTCGTTCGGGCCGGCCTTTGGGCATGCTCACCTAGCTAGAGTGCGGGTCACTTCAGATCCATTGAGGGTGATGCGCTGGCGTTGGCTGGCCGCGCACGGATGCAGATCTTGAGTGGCAGCGGAGCACTACGATGCGGTGGACGAGACCGTTGGTGAAGCCCCAACGGCCTCAGGGGGCGGAGGTGCAATGATATGCTCAGTGAAGTAGACCGGTGAGCTGGGAGACGGCGTCGGTGAAGCACACCTGATGCGGTGGAACTCAGTGTCTGTGAGGCACGTCGGTTGTAGCGGCGGACGTTGTCGGTGGACCACCCGGTGCGGTGGACGAGCGCATAGATGAGGTAGCTCCGGTGCGGTGGTGAAGCGCGACCGTCATCTTCGTCGTCATCGTCTGGCACAGAGGTGGGGAAAGAGACGAGACGAGGGGCGATTCGAACTTTGCTTGGGTTGGTGCCTTTAAGGCACCAAAGCAACGTCCACCCCGACACGACCCTGGTCTGCCTGGTGCGCCTACATTTGAGAATGCAAACGAATCTTCTTTCATTTGCAAATAAATCTGTATGTATTGCCATGCCCGTGTTTTCCTTGCAATAATTAGTCATTCGAAACGAGATACTCCCTCCTTTCACTTTTGTAAGTCGTTTTAGACAACTTAAAATGAATTGTTTTGTACATTGTCTAAAATGTCTTCAAGGTCTTATAAAAATGAACAGAGGGAGTACTATAAATTAATTAATGAGGAGTTATTTGAAAAAAAATAATCAAAACGGTATCCACGCTAACATGGATTAGAGTGTGTGTCACATAATTAGTTATTGGAATTAGAGTGTGTGTCAAGTAGCGATCTCCAATTCTAACGTGGATTTCGCATTTCACTATATCCACGCTACTTTTTTAATACAAATTCATATGTATATGATGAACACCATGGTAGTGAGAAAACTTTTGGATGGATTCAAACTTATGACCTACAAAAAAGCACAACAAATTGAGTCAATGTCAACTTTTCAAAACATAGTATGGCACGAATTCAAAATAATTACTCATATGCATGGTCCTCAGTTCAAATCTTACAATGTACACCGAATTGAAACATCGATGTTAAGTCTCGTACTTTGTACATTCAACCACACCACCCCCCCACACACACACACGCTACATACTTCATGTATCGGTCAATCTTCCTCACTTACCACCTTAGGAAGCTATCGGTTTCCAACACACGTTCATTTTTTCTCTCCATGTTTCGATCTCTATGTCTCTCAACTACACAACCCCTTTTTCCACTCTGTTACCAAATGTATTTACCTCACACACCCACCATTGCACCCCATGCTGAGCTTTCTCTCTCTCTCTCTCTCTCTCTC
>NW_025230545.1:0-1715 GCF_018294505.1 Triticum aestivum
AGTATAAGACCACGACCTAAGGCACCTTACTCGTCGTCTGAAAAGTCTGCAACATGAAACGTTGCAGCCCGAAAACGGGTCAGCACATAGAATATGCTGGCAATGTAGCACATAGAGAGCAATGAACAATAATAATGCTATACTACATGCATATGTGGCTGGTGGAAAGCTCTATGGTTACATTTTTGCGAAAAGCAAATTTTATCCTACTTCAAAGGAATAAATTTTATTTAACTATCATGGTGGTTGTGAAACATTGAGATGGTTGACAGCATCTCAATCCCAATTAAAAAGTCATCAATAACCCAACAAAATTAATTAGAAGTAACATAGTGTTGAGATTCACATGATAATCCAAGTACTAGATACTCAAGTTGTCCATAACCGGGGACACGGCTAATCATGATCAGTTTGTACACTCTGCAGAGGTTTGTGCACTTTTCCCACAAGACTTGATCTCCTTCGTTGGATTACTCGCACTACATGGTGTTTGAGTAACGGATGACCAAGACACAGTTTTTCAGAAGTGTTTGCACCTTACGTATGGGTAGACCGTTACACCTACTTTCCCCTACATCTGCTAGTCTACCACTGTAAGAGTTCACACAACTTAATCAACTATGCTAGAGCCCATAATAGCTTGCGGCTGCACACGGAAGTTTCTAGCATGAAAAATCTCATGATCCCTTTGAACCTGGGTGGCGGTCCAAAAGAAAAACAGGCAATCCTGGAATACCCAGGTACCTCAATCCACCCAGATGTGAGTTTAAGTTGCCACCTTAAGTAAACCATTAATTAACAATCTCACATCTGTCATGAATTTCACTCAAACCCAATCCACGTCTACGAGCATAGCATGGCAATAATAAAAGCAACGTAGAAGTAACTCCCAAGGGTTTGATAGAAAAACAGGTAATAGGTACTACCTCAACTACTTCCCAATACCCACAGTTTATTAGATCCTAATCATGCAATGTGTTTGAAGGAATAGATCTAATGTAATAAAACTGGGTATGAACGGGGTATGATCAAAGTGTTACTTGCCTTGCTGATGATCCGCAAAACCTAGCGATTCGAAGTAACAAGCGGCACACTCCGGGTACTCTATCGCAAACAAACAAGCATACAATCAGTACTCTACTAATGCACAGGTAAAACTCGAATGAAAGATCCAACCAGAAAGTTCAACTTAAGAACTCCGGTTTGCAAAAAGAATCAACTCGAAAGAAGCAACGAAAGTCAAACGGCGGAAGAAAGAAACTTCGTTTGCTAATCTGGATCTAGGTCAAATTTTACTGTAGCAAAAACTTGTTTGAGTAGGTTAAACGGAAAGAGAATTTCGAGACGAAACTCTAGGCGCTTGAATCACCTGATTCCGATAAACGAGCGAGAAGTTAAACAGAAACGAAGATTCGATCAGAAATCGAATCTGAGAAAATAACGAGAAAAAATCCGCCGAAAAAGAAAAATGGACGAACGGTTAAAGAACGGACGTTCGTTAACAGAGAAAAACCGACGAACGCGTTCGTTGAAACGAACGGTTCGGTGAACGCTCGTAAAATAAGAAAACCGAAAAAAAACCGATCTAGGGTTTTTTTTAAACGAAGGGTTTTTTTTAAAAAAAAACCGGTCAACGGGGCGAGGTCTACCTCGTCGGGGTAGAGCTCCGGCGGGGCTCCGGCGAGGGGTGGCGAGGCTCGGGCTCGGGGGCGGCG
>NW_025230545.1:9277-13949 GCF_018294505.1 Triticum aestivum
TTGGACTAATTTGAATCAAAGATTCAAATTCCAAGTTCATAAATGGCCCATATTAGTGCTTTACCTTGTTCTGTATAAAACAGTAGGTTAACTTGCTTAATCATGCATGAAACCAGTACAGATGGATAGAATGGATTTTTCTGATCATTTTTCATATATAAATCTTTTCATTCTGAGCTATAGATTATTTTCTATGATTTTTTGAAGTTTGTGATAATTTCTGGAATTTCCAATATAAGAATAATTCCAGTAAATGCTTTACTGCGTCAGCCTGACGTCAGTGTGACGTCAGCAGGTCAACGGGGTCGTCCAGGTCAAACCTGACGTGTGGGTCCCCTGTGTCAGTGTCACTGTTAGGTAATTAGTTAATTAGGATTAGTTTTAATCTCTAACTTAGATTAATCATCAGGCGGGCCCCACTTGTCAGTGACCCTGGGGGGTCAACCTGTGGTCAAACCACGTTGACTCGCTGGCGTTTAGCCGCCGGCGACGTCCAGACGCGGCGGTGGAGTGCGGGATTGCTCCTCCGGCGACCAAAAGGACGGCGGAGAGCACCTACGTGTAGCCAGGGGCGAACCGCGTCGACTGGTGGTGGTGGTGGAGCTCGGGGTCGCCGGAATCGACGCCGGCGACGAGCCGTGCGGCTGCCGGGGTACGGGCGTGGTTGAAACCGTAGCTAGAGAGCACGGCGAGGGACATGCGATGGCGCTACAGGTTCCTGGCGTTGCGGTGGAGCTAATGGCTACGGTGGTGCGGCCTTTGGATGGCCGGAGCCTCGTCGGCGACGAGCTCGTGCGGCGGCGCGTACGGGTGAGCTTCGTGCGGTGGCTACAGAGCTCGAGAAAGAGAGAGGAGAGGATGGGAAGGTGGCCATGCTCACGGCGGTTGCGACGGAGCGGACGGCGAGGTCGGAGCGGAGCTGTTGCAGTGGCGACGGTGGAGGGGATCTCCGACGGTGAGCGGCGAAGGCGAGGTCGGTGACGGAGCTTCGGGGCAACCGAGCGCTCGGGGCTCGACTTGCTCGAAGGAGCGGGCGACGGCGGTGCTGTAGGACACGCTGGAACGGCGCGAGGTCGACGTTGGGCGCGGCTACTCCGGTGAGGTGTCTACGGCGGCGTCGGCCATGGTGGGGAAAAAGCGAGGGAGAGACGATGGGGGAGAATGACGGTGTCCAGAGGCTCGGGGCGCGTCGAGGGAGGTCGGCCAGCGCATCCGCGGCGAGGGCGGCAAGCAGCTAGCGCCGTGGCGAGCTCACGCTCGCCGGCGTCACCTCTCTGCCTGCTCTGGCGAGAGCAGGCAGCTGACTGGCGCGGGCCAGCACAGTGCTGGGCCGCCAGGTGGGCTGCCAGGTAAGTCCTCTGCTTTCTGTTTTTCTCCTTTTATTTATTTCTGTTCTGTGTTTTGAAATAGTAAAAATACTATTTCATTTGGAAAAACCCTGAAAATATTCTGAGGCTCCTTTGACATTATTCTCAACAGCCTAAAAATACCTTCAAGATTATTTGGGCATTTGAAAATATTTATAGCATTTAAAATGCCCAAATGCAAATACTTATGGCTTGTGCAAAAATCCAAGATGGCCTCCAAAAATATGAAACCATTTTTGGCAGAGGTTTTAGCCAGAACCAAAGATGGTGAACATTTATGGAGGGCATTTCAGGTTCATTGAAAAGAATTTTAGTAAACCCTAGTTGTTTCAGGGGGGGTGCTGGGGGTTTCTGGCATCCCCATTTCAAGTTTCTGTGAAAAAAATAGACATGATGCAACACTCTAATGCATGAACTAGCTAGGATGTGACAACTCACCCCCACTCAAAAGAATCTCGTCCCGAGATTTAGGATCCGTTGGGAAGAAGGTGGGGTACTCAAGTCGAAGACGATCCTCCCTTTCCCAAGTAGCTTCTTTCTCGGAATGGTGTGACCATTGAACCTTGAGAAACTTGATGTTTTGGCGTCGAGTGGTACGCTCGGCTTGATCAAGGATTCGAACGGGATACTCCCGGTATGTGAGATTATCTTGGAGATCAAGCGTTTCGTGGTCCACTCCACGGATAGGATCCGAGAAGCAACGCCTGAGTTGGGAAACGTGGAAGACGTCATGAACCTTGGAAAGATGCGGAGGTAGTTCCAATTGGTAGGCAACTTCTCCTCGCTTGGCGAGAATGCGAAAGGGTCCAATGTAACGAGGAGCCAATTTGCCTTTGATACCGAATCGATGGGTTCCCTTTAAAGGAGTCACCCGAAGGTAAGCCTTCTCGTCAACCTCAAAAGTCATAGCCTTATGTTTGCGATCATAATGGCTCTTTTGGCGAGATTGGGCTGTTTTCAATTTCTCACGAATAATGCGAACCTGCTCTTCTGCTTCCTGAATCATATCCGGGCCAAAGAGTTGTCTTTCCCCGGTTTCTGACCAGTTAAGAGGCGTTCGACATTTTCGTCCATAGAGAACCTCGAAAGGGGCTTTTCCCAAGCTAGCTTGGTAACTATTGTTATAAGCGAACTCGGCGAATGGAAGGCATTTCTCCCAATCCATGCCGAAGGAGATGACAGAAGCTCGGAGCATATCCTCCAGAATTTGATTAACTCGTTCTACCTGACCACTTGATTGAGGGTGAAAAGCGGTGCTAAAAGAGAGACGAGTTCCCATTGCATTTTGGAAGCTTTCCCAAAATCGAGAGGTGAAGAGACTTCCGCGGTCTGAGTTAATTTCCAATGGAACACCATGAAGAGACACTATTCGGGAGATGTACAAGTCTGCTAGCTGGCTAGCGGTTATACTCTCACGAACAGGTAGGAAGTGGGCTACTTTGGAAAGACGATCGACAACAACGAAGATAGCATTATTCCCTCTCTTGGTCCTGGGGAACCCGGTAATGAAATCCATACCGATTTTATCCCATTTCCATTCAGGAATAGCCAGAGGCTGAAGGGTGCCAGCAGGCCGTTGATGCTCTGCTTTAACACGACGGCAGACGTCGCAATTAGCAATGTATTGAGCAATTTCTCTCTTCATCCTAGTCCACCAAAACCTCTGGCGTAGGTCCTGATACATTTTAGTACTACCGGGATGAATGGTGAGAGGAGATTCATGAGCTTCCTTAAGGATCAATCGCCTCAGGTTGCGTACCTTGGGAACCACTAGGCGGTCTCCAAAGAACACAACACCTTGGTCATCAACGGAGAAACAATCCGCAACTCCTTTCTTGATGTTTCTCTTAATACGGGAGATTCCCGGATCTACCTTCTGAGCTTTAATGATCTGATCCGTAAGGGTAGGTTTCGCCACCAGGGTGGATAGAAAACCTCGAGGAACAATGTGAAGGTTAAGCTTACAGAATTCCTCGTGGAGAAGTGGTTGACTTTGTTGTAACATCAAGTTGTTACAATAGGATTTACGGCTTAGCGCATCAGCCATGACGTTGGCTTTGCCCGGGGTGTAAGTTATTCCTAAGTCGTAGTCTGAGATCAACTCGACCCAACGTCTTTGCCTGAGATTCAAATCCGGTTGGGTGAAAATGTATTTCAGACTCTGGTGGTCGGTGAAAATCTCGCAACGATTACCGAGAAGGTAATGTCGCCATGTTTTGAGTGCATGGACTACGGCTGCAAGCTCTAGATCATGTGTGGGATAATTATCCTCATGTGGACGCAACTGTCGGGAAGCGTAGGCAATCACATGATGGTCTTGCATGAGTATGCAACCTAGTCCTTGTCGCGAGGCGTCGCAATAGATAACAAAGTCCTTAGAAAAATCTGGTGGTACGAGTACGGGGGCAGATGTCAGGCGTCTTTTCAGTTCCTGAAAGCTGAACTCGCACTGTGGGGTCCACTCGAACTTCTTATCTTTCTTGAGGAGTTCGGTTAGAGGTTTAGCAACCTTGGAGAAATTCTCGATGAAGCGGCGGCAGTAGCTCGCTAAGCCAAGGAAACTACGGACTTGCTTGACCGATTTAGGTGGAGTCCAGTCAAGGATGGCTTGAACTCGCTCGGGATTGACAGCAATACCTTTACCAGAGATTACATGGCCTAGATAGGTCACTTCTAGCAACCAGAATTCACACTTAGAGAATTTAGCATATAGGCGGTGCTCTCGAAGTTTCGTCAGTACTAGCCTTAGATGCTCGGCATGTCCTGCCTCGTTCTTGGAGTAGATGAGTATATCATCGAGGTATACTACGACGAATTTATCCAAATACTCCATGAAGATTGAGTTCATTAACCGAGAAAAGGTGGCTGGAGCATTGGTTAACCCGAAGGACATGACAGTATACTCGTATTGGCCATAACGAGTAACAAAGGCCGTTTTAGGAATGTCCCCGTTCTTGATTTTGATTTGATGGTAGCCCAACCTCAAATCCATCTTAGAGAAGACTGAGGATCCAGCGAGCTGATCATACAGGTCGTTGATCCTGGGAAGCGGATACTTGTTCTTGATTGTGACTAGGTTGACGGGTCGGTAATCTACAACCATCCGATCCGTACCATCCTTCTTCTTGACGAAGAGGACGGGGCAAGCCCACGGAGAAGAACTAGGACGGATGAAACCCTTTTTCAAGGACTCATCGAGTTGTTTCTTAAGCTCGGCTAGCTCTAGGGGTGCCATCTTATAGGGTCTTCTAGAGATTGGGACGGTTCCTGGAACAAGGTCTATTACGAACTCGACATCCCTGTCA
>NW_025230546.1:0-13949 GCF_018294505.1 Triticum aestivum
CAAAACTTGCGAATCATTGTTGTAATATGCTGACATAGACCTCTCGGTAACTTGAATAGAGCCATGGAGTACGTTGGTATTGCTTGCACCACTGACTTTATAAGAATCTCCTTGCCACTTCCCGCAAGGCACCGTTCCATCCATCCTTGCACATTCTTCCACACTCTATCTTTCAAATAAGCGAACACACCATTCTTTGTGCGCCCCACATCCGAAGGGAGCCCCAAATATCTCTCACACAACGATTCTTTCTGGATATCCAAAATACCCTTTACCATATCTCTACAAGAAGCGGGACAACCTTTCCCGAAATAAATGGATGACTTGTCATGGTTTATGCGCTGCCCAGAAGCTTGACAATATGCAATCAGAATGTTGTTCAAAGTCTCCGAATGTTCCGCCGTCGCCCTACTAAAGAGCAGACAATCGTCAGCAAAAAGGAGGTGATTGACTTTGGGCGCCAAGGGTGCAATTTTGATGCCCTCAAAAGATCCATCCTCGCTTGCTTTCTTCATCATACATGATAGTCCCTCAGCTGCCAATAAGAACAGGTAGGGTGAGATGGGATCCCCCTGCCTAATGCCTCGTGTCGGAGAAAACTCCTGGCTGCGACTTCCATTAAACAATAAAGAAAAGGTAACGGAGGACACCCCTCTCATAACTTGCTTGACAAAGTGGTTACAAAAACCAAGTTTTTTCATAATAGCCTCCAAATATACCCACTCCACACGGTCATACGCTTTCATCATATCTAGCTTTAATGCAAAATGACCATTTTTCTTGCTTCTGCTATTCTTCATGAAATGAAGGCACTCATATGCCGTAATAACATTGTCCGTGATCAAGCGACCGGCACAAAGGCCGACTGTTCTTCAGAGATAATTTCTGAGAGAATCTGCTTCAGATGGTTAGCAAGTACTTTTGAAGCGATTTTGTAAATCACGTTGCACAAGCTTATAGGCCGGAACTGAGACAGAAATGATGGGTTCTGTACCTTAGGGATGATTACTATGAACGTCCTATTGATCTCCTCTAGGGAGTCATCTCCCTTCAACACTCGAATAACAATCTTTGTCACCTCTTCACCACAGAGATGCCAATACTTCTGAAAAAAATGTGCCGGGAATCCGTCGGGCCCCGGGGCCTTCATAGGGAACATCTGAAATAAAGCACTCTTTACCTCCCCCTCGGTGATAGTTTTAGATAGCATCTCATTCATTTCAGCAGTCACTTTACAAGGTACGTGGGACAGAACCTCATCCATCCCTATAACTCCTTCAGACGCATATAAATGCTCATAAAATTCGACTGCCATCTGCTCGAGTTCCACCGGGTCCTCACAAATAGTGCCATTAGGTCGCGTGAGTCGCTGAACCCGATTCTTCTTGCGTCGGCTCGATGCTTTTTTATGAAAAAAACTCGTGTTCTGATCCCCCTCCAGCAGGGGTGGCCTTTTAATAGTGACAAGAAGTCAGTGGCGGGCTTGCTTGGCCCTGTAGCCCGCCACTGATGGCCAGTTTGCACCCGCCACTGCTAGCCATTTTTGTAGTAGTGAGCCACCCACCGTCAGACGCTATTGATTGTCAAAGAGATCGAGAACATTGGAGTCATCCTTTTCCACCAATCAGTTGATGTTTATTCATCAGGAGTCAAGCCATCACGTGGAATTTAAGTACAAATATATTATTGTCTGTGCAGTTTGCTCACAAAAAGATAGGTAAACGTTGCAAAAGAATGATGCAGTTTATGATAGAGATGAAAATGGAGTGGAAACTTTCCGTTTTTCCGGTGGAAAAATGAAAACGGAGAGGAAATATGAAAACGGAAATGGAAATTTGCAAAACGGAAGTGGAAATGGAATTTTTATGCGGAAAGGAAAAAAAATGGAACGGTGTTTTCCGGTGGAACAGACATGGAAACGGAACTTTCCGTTTCCGTGAATATAGAATTTTCCGTTTTATTATACACCTATGTCTCCTTTGTGGCCCAACCACCAAACAACACACAATGACACAATTAGTAGAATGAATTTGAGGCACAACTTCTACTATCACAATGTACTCAGCTTGACTCTATACATAATTGTTCAATACAACTACAATACTACATAAGTTGCTAACATAATGATATTATTTTGTAGCCATGTTAACAACTCATTATATTTGTTTGTTTTTGTGTGTATTTCTCTATGATTAAAGGGGGTTTTAAGTTCTGGTCAACGCCCACTTCTGGTTTCGTGTCCGCTTTGTATTCGCTCCGTGTCCGTTTCGAGTAGTATCTGTTTTCGTATTCATTTCCGAGGTTTCTGTATTCGTTTTCGCTTCTGCAAAAAAAATTATGAAAACAAATGTGGTAGCACTCAGTTCCGTCCGTTTCCGCTCCGTTTTCATCCCTAGTTTATGGTGTGTGTAACAAAACTCATATCTTATATGTTAACTAATGTCATTTTATTTTACAATCTTTACTATGTCAACCATTATCCAACTAACTTGCTAGGTCTTTGAATATTGTAAATAGTACACCTACATGTTTAAAATAATTCCATAATTTAAACTCATTAGTAGATGTGAGACAGATTTTTTTAAAAAAAATAGCTTGAAATGCTACCATCATTGGCTATTTTAAAACGCCATTTTTTGAAAGATAGGTTTATATCGAATCTAGCAAATTTATGGTGCGGTCTAGTACGATAAAAAAATTAGCCAGAAGGAAACATAAGTTGGGTAAGCGTCTT
Source organism: Triticum aestivum (assembly GCF_018294505.1). NCBI lineage: Eukaryota > Viridiplantae > Streptophyta > Magnoliopsida > Poales > Poaceae > Triticum > Triticum aestivum. Next base: position 2,735 of record NW_025230546.1, read on the forward strand.
CTTTTCTCAGGAAAATGCTAACTAGAAACAGAAGACTTGACAAGCAGTCGAACACAAGACTTGTTATGGAATTTCTTGAAATTAATATGCAAAATCGACACTAGGAATGTTTGAATAGGAGCTTTCCATGGTTCTCTCCAGCGTCCAACAGTCCACTGTATAATTTCTCCGGCCCTCTTCGTTGTTTCCATGGCCCATTTCACTGTATATCTTCATTTTTGCAGGGGAGCCCGACCCATAAGCCCAACTCTGGCTTATCCATCCATCCATCCATCATCATCCCAAAAGGGAAAGACAATGTCCACAATTTTTGCAACGGGGGCCCGTTTATACCCTAGGTGGCAGACGGCGGCCGGCGGCCGGCTGCCGGCAGGCGATTGCCCCGGCGTTCGGCCGGCAGCTCCCGCTCAAATCGGCCGGCGGCTAAGCGAGCTCCTCGTCTCCCCAATCCTCTGCTCTGCTCTGGCGAGGGACTCCGGCGGGAGCTGTCTGCCATGCCATGGTGAGTAGTCCTAATCCCTTTGCTCTCCCTTTGTTTTTACTTTTTAGTAGTATGATTAGTTACAGGATCTTTTTTTTTGTTTCTAGAATAATCTGGCGATCTGAGCATCTCTGTACTGATGAGGAATGCACTGTAGAAAATACTGAAGCCTGGAACCGCTGAATAAATGCAGAAAATAAAGCTCCATTTGATTCTGATATGCTGCAAGTAGCTACTAGTACTATTCCAATATTTACGCATCACACCTGGCAGGTGCTAGTAGAGGGGGAAGATCGAAACACATTCCATGCTAGTGCTATGGATATGGATTGCTGAGATTTTAAGGAACAGGGCACGATTAATCGACCTGTAAAGTGATCCTGTCATATTCTCTGCACAATGAAAGTGGCAATCAAAGTGGCAATCAAAGGAATTACTCGAGTGGAGATAAATCAGCGGAACATCACAACAAGGTAATCAACGAACCACCGTATTTTTAACAGTCATATAGTCCAAATAAAGTTCGATGTGGTTCTCATATGTTCTTGAATATACCTAGTAGTACTATTTTATTACATGGGGACATACAATTATTCATACAATTAGGTGCTAATACAGTGGAAAGATGGAAATTTATTGCATGCTGTAGTGCTATGCATTGCTGTTCAACACATGGACTGAGTGCATGTCTGCAGTATTTACCAAATCATGGCAGCTTGTTCTCCGTGCTTTAGGGCATAGGATGATTTGCAGATGAGATGAACGGCTTAGGTGGGATCTGTAGATTCTGCAACCTCCCGGTTAACATGTTTACCACCTTTGTCATTGAGGGTCGATTCTTTGGGTTCCACTGGATACACCATAGTCCCACAATGGCAAGCTGTCTGACTTGTTCTTTCTCTTCCTGTGCCATTTCCAAAGTAAGAATCAAGTCTTGCCCAGTGATCACTTTCTCATATATCCACTCCGGGAGGTAGACCTCACTCTGGCTCCCAACACTTGGATCCGAGTTCCTCCTTCCGCTCACCATCTCTAACACCAGCATTCCAAAACTGTACACATCTGACTTGTATGATATTCCCCCAAAGTTCCTTGAATATAGCTCCGGTGCAATATAGCCCATTGTGCCTCTTGCTGCAGTTAAAGTAACAATGCTCTGGTCCCTTGCACATAGCTTTGCTAGGCCAAAATCTGAGATCTTTGGGTTGAAGTTGTAGTCCAGCAAGATGTTGTGAGGCTTGATGTCAAAGTGGAGAATGCGCTGGTTGCATCCTTGATGCAGGTATTCCATTCCTCGGGCAATGCCTAGAGAAAGGTCTAGCATTTTTTTGGGTACCAGGAGTTGTCGATAAATATTAGAATCATTCGAGAATATATACCTCTCCAATGAGTCATTAGGCATGAATTCATAAATAAGAGCGCGCCTAGTTCCTTCTGAGCAAAAGCCAAGGAGCTGGACAATGTTTGCATGGTGGATTCTCCCGATGGTTGCGACTTCATTAATGAATTCTCCTCCTTCTCCTGTAGATTTTTCTAGCATTTTGACCGCCACGGGCACTCCATTTGGCAGCTCGCCTTTGTATACGGTTCCAAATCCCCCTTGCCCTACTTTCTCCTTAAACCGTCTTGCCATCTTTTTAACTTCAGAGAAAGTGTACCTTGTGGGTTTTGATGTGCCATATGTCTTGAGAAACATTTCGACCTTCAAATGTATCTCTTCGTTATATCTTGTCTTCAGTGAAAGATAAAGTGCAGTGGCCACCGTCAACAAAAGAACAACAAATGCGGCCACCGATGATGTAGCTGAATAAACAAATAAATAGGTAATAAGCATATTGACATCATGGGTATAAGATAACGTAAGAGTCCAATGACCAATTAGAAGAATTTTATGCATAATGGAAATATTTATTTATTTTTATTTTTCTTCTTCAAGTGAAGTGCAGAAAGACATGGGTTTCAACTGTACCCGCGATAACTTTGATACGCGAACCTGCAAATACAAAAAAGTATAATGAGATATGGATAATAGCTTATTGAACAAAAAAGAAGTGTGCAGAAACTATTTTGCTCCTGTATGTGTGTTTGTGCGGTTTATAGTACTCCCTACGTTCACTTTTATAAGACATTTCAGACAGCTTATGTAAGGTGTAGCAATGGACCGTGCCTGATACTCCTTCCGTTCCGTTATGTAAGGTGTAGTATTTTCAGCACGATGACCAAGGCACGGAATTATAGACATGCTAGGACTAAATTACCCTTGGGAAATTTGTTGATTAGTGATAAGTAAATCAATTAGTCCAGGAAAGTAAGAGATGCATGCAATCGACAGAGTGATACTTTCATTATTTTGCTACAAGGAGAGATACAGACAATCAGAAGAGAGATATTTTCCATTTTTTCTGAAAGGCTAACAAGGGAATTATGAGGAATTAGAAGAAATGCAACTTACATACTGGAATTTCATCAAAAAACAAGTACACCTTATATAAAGAAACGGAGGGAGTATGATAGAAGAATAAAACATAATATCTTTCAGCTTAATTATTTATATAGGGTCTCTTTTATGATATTTGGGCGCCTCAATGTGAATTCTCAAACTAGCGACTCAAATGATTTATTTTCCTTTTTCTCAGCCAAGCATGAAATGCATGTGAATTCATATTAAGGATTGTGCAAAATGGATACATACCAAACCCAGAAAGAAACTCAAAACCGAAAGGCAACAAATAAAAGCTAACAAGCTATGCTTGCAAGGCTACGAAGCAAAGAAAAGAACCAAAACACCATATAGCAAATCTTTGAGGAATTCTGGCGCACTAGAAACTGTCAAAATAATATATAATTGAAAACATTATAACAAAATAAACGAGGTAGCTAGGTACAACTATATGGTACTTTCGGCCAGTTAGAAGCAATACCATGAGCATGAGGCATGCAGAATGTTTGATTCCTTTGCGAGCTGAATGCGCAGTGTCTCCCTTGGCGTTCACAGTCTGGGCACCAGATGCCTTGGCCCGTTACATACCAGTGCAGCGTTATCTCAGCAAAGCTGAGTATTCTTTCCGCACCTGACTTGAAGAGATATGGTATGGGGACAGCGGCATCTGAGCACGCCTTGCAATCCGGTGGAAAAATGGAAATGAGCTCAGATGCGTCCACCAAATACAAAAAGTGAGTTTCATTACTAAGGCAGGACACTGGGCCAGCAATGCTATCCGCAGCATCAATACTGCTTGGCGTGAACTCTCTCGGACAGCATACTAGGGTTGTATTGTACTCATAAAATGTGACCGGACATGGGCCCTGGTTCTCTTCATAGGCATCAATCGGTATGCTTCTGGAGAAGAGCTCCTTGAGCGGACAGGGAGATGAGGAGTATAAAAGCGGGGTGATATTCATGGCACTCCTACTGTAATCTATGGCAGTGACCTTACATCGGCCAAGTAGTCAAGTACTGGGTGAACAAGGATGGTGTCCTGGCCAGAGCATGCTAACTCCATCCCCACGCATGGTCCGCCGCATGATGATGATGTATTGTTGGATTTAAGTCGGAGAGGAAACCTGATCTCCGGGCCATGTTTGCTGTACGGTGGACAGTATTTGAAGAAATCTTTATCATCCCACGCTGTGGCCATGTCAGCTCCATGGTTGGCGAGAGATAGCAGGACAGCTGCAACAAGGAATTTACTCATCTTGGTGTATCTCTAACCGGAATGTAGAGGAAGAGGAATGGAGATGAAGGCAAGCAAGCTACTGCAAGTATAAAATAGTAGCTCTAGATTGCTTAATTAGCTTCACAGGTAGCAACCAGAGTTGTGCCTCCGATATATAGTCATACGCCTTAATTATCATGGTTGAATTCCTGCTGTGAATGCAACCTCATGCTGTGTTCTAGTGACTCGAGAGTGACTGCACAGTAGTCGTAGCCAAGGATTCTAGAACCGTGTTGAAACTCGAGTACTTCCATCAGTTTCATGCGTGGAAGTTCTAGTACTGTGATTGCCACCCTCTTGATCAGATTCATACTGTATTGATAGCTATATATGTGCCTGCAGAGAAATTTCTGTTGACTACAAGCACTTCTGCCGTGCGTCAAGGGGCACTGCATGGAAACTCTAGCATGCTGTCATTGTCACTTCTGGAAATTATGAACCCTTACCAAGTAAATGGGGCAGAAGATTACTAAATTGGCAGCTCAGTCAAAAAAAATTTCAGCTCCAGCTTTGTTTTTTGTATGGTCAAATAGCGATTTTCTTTTTCCATTCCAAAGTCAGTAGTATCCCAATCAGGCTAGGCCTTCCTTATATAATCAAGTAATCTTCTCCAGAACTAGGACATCAATTCCCTTGTGGGAGTACTCAAGCATCTGCAAAGCTGTCATGGCGAAGCCCGGTGTGTATCATTGTTCTATTTCCCTGCAAGCCCTGACTGTTTTCTCTGTGCTCGTAGTTCTTTTGGAAGATGTCCAGGGAGGGGACAAGTGCCTAAGTTTTTCATGCGGGCCTCTCCGAGACGTACGGTATCCTTTCCGACGTCCAGGCGACCCACCTGGGTGTGGTGCTGAAGGATATGAGCTGGTTTGTAGCAGTAGCAAGGCTACAATTTACATCAACACTGGAACATACTATGTTACTGGCATCAACTATACTGATTCATCCTTCTGGGTTGTGGACGCCAATTTTAATGCCAACAGCAGCTGCCCTCTTCCTCGGTGGAACCAAGGTCCTTACACATACGGCTTCATTGATTCACATTACTATCTTGATTTGGCAATTGAAGCCAACTGGGCATGTTTCACCAATTGTTCACGAGCAATAACTAATAACAGCATGTACAAGGCTGTTACATGCCTGAGCGGGAGCAATTCACATGTTTATGTATGGTGGCCTCCCCACCATTGTGTGTTTCAAGATCTTGAATCTTCTTGTGGCTACTTGGCCATGGTCCCCTTTGGTGACTACCGATATTCCTCTGACAGCCAACAAGTAGTACGGAATGCAAGTTATGCAGATATCATGGGATTTATAAAGAATGGGTTTTCTGTTCAGTTTCCTATCAATGTGTACGGGAAGCGGACTTGCTCTGAAGCCATTAATATATGCCTGAACAATTCAACCAGGTGAGTTTGTGCTCTGGAGTGCAGCCATGTCACCCTCTCATTCTATTTCCTCCTGAATTTGGTTCACTTCCTTTCCTTTAAAAATAATAATTAACGTGACCTGTTAAGCCACCTGAGCTTCAAAAGAGTACAGTCACGCTAGGGGGCGGTCGAGCCTGCAAGCAGTTAACCAGGGAATATCAGTAATTTACTAGGTTATAATTACACCACATATTGAATTGCAGCAGAGCTGAGTGAGCTAGGCAACCTGGCCGGTGAAGCCGGCGGCGGCAGAGTCGAGCGAGACAACCAGTGGTTAGGGTAGGGAGTTAGGGTTAGGAGTGGAGAGCACGGTGACTTCAGCAGGGGGCTGTAGTTACCCCGCGCAAGATTTTTTTTTTATCTAAGCCGATTGAATTTGTGCATCCACTTGTGTGACAGCTGATGTTATGGACCTTGTTCCACAAGATAACTTAGGTAGAGTATACAAGTCCAAAGACCAGGAGAGGGCCCTCATCTTCAACAATCAGGCGACAGTGCTCGTCCCTAACGTGGAAGAGAGGCTATGAGACTTGGAGAGCTTTTCTTTATTTCATTGCTTGACTAAACGGGTACATACGGATCATTTTTATTTATATAGGACAAGGACAACTCGATCGACAAGTCGGATCTCAACATAAACTCCTGACTAAACTAAGTACTTTAGGAGCATTTGCTAATTTAGTTGGACACTAATGAATTAGAAGGACACAATCATATCCAACATGGATACTTTAACTCTCTCTATTTCTATTTATGAGCCCATAGCATCTCTTGTCTAAAAAGGAACATCTGCGGGTAGGGCCAGTTGTCAGAGCACATATGTTGAATAGAAAAGCTAGTCCAAAGTGCAAAGCTGGTTGAATTACATGGTACTATGTGCACAGAAAACCAAACATCCTCATTTTCCCTTTTAGGCAACAAACACAACCCGCACGAATCATCACACACGTGCATCTTCTAAAATATCGGTGGCTATACCACCCGCTTAAACTAGTTGGTGGAAGGATTGGCAGTTTACTCTTATCTAAGAAGTGTGTCCCCTTCTTAATTTCCTTTTTGTGTAATGGTGTGCCTTGCAGATACTTCAAGGAGCAAATATCTGATGCAAGCATCCTGAAGTGGGCTCATGCCTATTTCTGGAGTGAGATACATTTCTTCAACTGCGTAAATTATTACCGCGATGAGGGTTACCACTGCCAGCCAAAGATGTTTTTGAGATTGCAAACCATTGTACCTGCTATTAATATCATCAAGTTACTTATTGGTAAGTGAAAAATTTCTACCAACAATAATCATCCGTTTTCCTTTTTAGCCTGTTGTGTAAGCTGTTCTTTGGTAGGTTCCAGTCATGGTAATCGGAAGAGTGTTCCTATTGTACCATGATCTAATTTATATTGTGTAATCCGTAATTTTGCACCATCAATATGATGTATACATTTCTGCTGCCTCATTTGGGCAGTCCTATGCAGGTTCATATTGGCGCCTCTGTCTCTGTTGATTTTCCTGGTCTACAAGTACTGGAAAACAAGGATAACTATTGATGCAGTTGAGAAGTTCCTCCGTATGCAACAAATTCTTGGCCCGACGAGGTACGCCTACACCGACATCATCGCAATCACAAGCCATTTCAGAGATAAATTGGGTCAAGGAGGCTATGGCTCTGTGTTCAAGGGTGTGCTACTACCAGGCAATGTTCATGTTGCGGTCAAAATGCTAGAAGGTAACTCCAACTGCAACGGAGAAGACTTCATCAGTGAGGTCTCTACCATTGGCAGGATCCACCATGTCAATGTGGTTCATCTTTTGGGATTCTGCTCCGAAGAGATGAGGAGGGCCCTCGTATACGAGTACATGCCTCGAGGTTCTCTTGACAAGTACATCTTCTCAGACGTGAAAAGTTTCTCCTGGGACAAGCTTAATGAGATCGCTTTGGGCATTGCCCGAGGGATCAACTACCTGCATCAGGGGTGTGAGATGCAGATTCTACACTTTGACATCAAGCCACACAACATCCTTCTTGACAGCAATTTTGTCCCAAAAGTTGCTGATTTTGGTCTCGCCAAACTATACCCAAGGGACAACAGTTTTGTGCCGTCTAGAGCTCTACGGGGAACTATTGGGTACATAGCTCCTGAGATGATATCTAGGAGCTTCGGTGTCATATCGAGCAAGTCTGACGTTTACAGCTTCGGAATGCTGCTGCTGGAGATGACTGGAGGAAGAAGGAACGCCGATCCAAATGCACCAAACTCAAGCCAAGCGTACTACCCGTCATGGGTGTATGACAGACTAACTGAACAAGAAGTGTGTGAGATATCTCCCGTTGCTGACATGCATGAGTTGGAGAGGAAGCTGTGCATCGTTGGACTATGGTGCATCCAGATGAAGTCTCATGACAGGCCGACGATGAGCACAGTCATAGAGATGCTGGAAGGTGGCTTCGATGGCCTGCAGATGCCTTCCAGGCCATTCTTCTGTGATGATGAGCACACCGCTGTTCCAGATTCTTACCCTTTGTTATCCGAGCTGACCGAGATCTCAGAGGAGGATGAGATCTCGGATTCTTATGTATCCCGTATCCTGTGAACTTTTATGTGGAAATATGTAATAAATCTAGCAGTTAAAGAGGAGGTAGAACTCCAACTGCTTAATTGGCTGAATGTAATCATCTTTCTGGAAGGCAGATATTATTCGAATATATGAATAATAGCTCATGAAAACTGAAGTGTTATTTGGGATTTGTGTTGAAACATTGTTAGCATGAATACATGGTTGAAAGAATGTATTATGGTGATTTATGTGATGACAAAACAAAACATAATGTAAGAAATGCAGAGAAATCCATTTTCTACAGCTGCTGGTGGTGATCTTTTTCTGGTGTTTTGTAAATCATGAATGTGATTGTAGACTTGTTGCCGTCCCGGTCCAGGTTAGTGTGTAACCAAGTAAATTGCTACAAAAATTATGAGTCCTTCGGACCATTACAAATCAGTGGACAACAGTAGCAACCTCAGCCTCATGGTAAGAAATTGAGTTGTGGAATTTCAGTCGAGTCGCGATGGACATTATCTCTGGAATTTCAGTCACCTGCAGTCCAGTGTCACATATATAAAGTACTGGACAGCAGCATTGACCTCACCGTCAGCTCAGGGTAAGCAAAATTAAGCTGATTTCTTGTTGTCACACACATTACGATTTAATCGGCGGTAATTTCAGTCGTATAAAAAACACTCAAATGACCTCAAAGTTCAGCAGAAAACTACAAGCCAAGAAAGCAACCACCTGCCGTGCGTGTTCCTGCAATTACGAGTGCGATTGTAGACTCGCTACCGTCCAGTCTCGCATCTTCAGAAGTAGACAACCGCTGCGAGGACGACGAGTCCTCTGGCTCATATGAACCACTACAAATAACTGGACAGCAGCAGCAACCTCGTTCCCAGGGCACCTCACTCTCAGGGCAATGAAAGTCCCTGACTCCGTGAAGTTTTAATGTCTCAAGTTTTAATGTTTTCCCAGTCATGTGAAGTTTTATGTGGAAAGATGTAATAATATTTAGCAGTTAGAGGATGTTGATCTCCAACTGTTAATTGAAACGTAATTATCTTCGTGGAAGACACATACTATTCGAGTACATCAGTACATTTGCACTTGGTATTAAAATATTGTTAGCACGAATATAGGGTTGAAGAACTGTAATAAACTTCAGGTGGACACACACAAAAAGCATGGTGTAAAAAATGCAGAGTACTCTGTTTTCTTCAGCCGCTGATTGTCACCACATCACTTGATGAATGAAATCCTATTTCCCGGAGAAAAAGAGTATGAACGCTTGTGACTGATTAAAAGCTTGGGCTCAGTATATGGAGACCATGATGATTGCAGAGGAATTTGTGTCGACGGCGGTGTTCACACTTTTATCTTTTTGCTAAGGCTAAGTTCTTGTAACCATGAATGTGAGTGTGTGCCTGCAGTCCAGTGTCGCATATGGACCAAAGTAGTGGACAGCAGCAGCCACCTCACCCTCAGCTCAGGGTAAGAAAATTTAAGTTGGTTTTCTTGCTGTCACACGCATTCCGATTTAATCGGCAGTAATTTCAGCAGTATGAAAACCATTCAAATTACTTCAAAGTTCAGCAGAAAACTGCTCTACAAGCCAAGAATGCAGCCTCCTGACGTACGCGTTCCTGCAATTACGAGTGCAGTAATCAAGTCCTTGGGGTAAGCAGCTGCTGCGAGGACGACAAGTCCTGTGGCTCATATGAACCACTAAAAATAACTGGACAGCAGCAGCAACCTCGTTCCCAGGGCACCTCGCTCTCAGGGAAAGGAAAGCCCAGTCTTTGTCATCACAATTTCTAAAGCAATAATTTCAGACATGTAAACATCAAAACGACTTGTAGACCGAGAACAAATTGCTACGGCATTCTGATTTAATCTCCGTTATTTTCGGCCATATAAATAACATTCAAATACTTTCACAAGAAAAAGAAAACATTCAAATGAGTTGGAAGTCCCGCAAAAAACTACTCCCTCCGTCCCATGATATAAGAACGTTTTTGACACCTCCGTCCCATGTGTCAAGAACGTTCTTATATCATGGGATGGGACGAAGGGAGTACAAGCTAAGAATGTGATCTCCTGCCGTATGTCTTCTTCCGAGTACCATTACAGCTGCAGACTTAGCTGCCGTATGTGTCCCGCATCTTCAGCAAAGAATTCCAGGCCCAGTATCATCAACATCAGGTAAATTGCAACTTCTTGGAATGCAGTTAGTTTAGACCAAATATCCTACAGTGCAGCTGTTATTTCCATCAGCACTGGACTTCTCTTGTCAATTTCCAGCTATTAGCCTCAAGGCAAATAAAAAAAAAGGAGAGAGCAGCGGTGGATCATGATCACATTAGATCAACGGCCCATACATGCTTTCCAAACCACAGCTGAGAAGCACACTCAAACACACACATACTTTTTGGCGGTACATGAGGAAAAAATTGTCATGGCTAAAGAGAATAGCTGCCACACACAAGCACGCCCATAAAGCAACAGACGAGCTCGCGCGACCGCGTCGCCCCTGCGGCCGACCGGCCGCGCCTCATCCCCTCTTCCCCAGCGCCACCCCACCCCTCTCTCCTCCCTCCCCGCCGCCGTCGCCGGCGCCCGCCGCTGGGCCTAGCCCGGGCGAAGCTGGCGGCGGCGGCCCCCTGGCCTTTCCCCTCTCGGATGCTCTCCGGCGCGGGGCGGAGCGGCTCCGGGGGGTGTTCCTCGGCGGCGACGGTCCGGCGTGGCACTGGGGCTTCCTGGCGCGATGCGAGAGATCAACTGGACGGCGGCGTTGGCGGCAGGGTGGCGCGGCGGCGCGGCTTGGCAGCGCCCGTTCGGCCCAGATCTGGGCCCTTTGGGGGCCATCTGGGTCTGGGCGGGCCGACGGCGAGGCGGGTCTGCCGCGCGACTTCCAAGAGGCGGGGGACTGGCGATGGGCGGTGGGGTGCTGGCGGCGCTACTGCTGCCCTGCTGCAGCGTGGCCGGCGGGGCTTAGCGGGCCCGAATCGGGCCTGGCCGGGCCAGGGGTGGCCAGGTATGCCCTGCCGGCG
>NW_025230547.1:0-13945 GCF_018294505.1 Triticum aestivum
AGGAAGAAGAAGAAAAAAAGAAGAAAAAGGAAGAAGAAAGAAACCAAATGAAAACCAAAAAGAAAAACAAAGAAAACAAAACAAAATACTTGGCAGTGCTCAATAATCTTATTTTTTAATTCCTCCTCCTCTATGTCCCCTTAATCTTATTTTTTAATTCCTTTATACTTAAAGAATTTTTACTACATGCAGGAGTGACATATGGCGGACGATAGAGCCGAGCCGCTTAGGGATCCGGAGGCTGAACGTTATTTAATGGGCATCATCAACAACGAGATTCCTTATGTGCCGGGCTCAGAATATGAGCAAGAAGAGGATGTAGTCTCTTGTTTTCTGAACCTTGACGGTGGAACAGAGATTGTCGATGATCAAGAAGGTGAAGGAACGGACATTGTCGACGGAGGTCAACCGTCAACAAACGACGATCTCGAATTGCAAGTAGCAACGACCTCCGGCGAGGTATATATATACATTGAGCCTCTCGTGATACAAACTTACTGAAATGTGAATACATATGTATTAACGCGCGCGACTCTCTTTCTTTTTTTAGCCCTCCGGATCAAGTACGACAAAGCGTGGCAAATCCAAGGCAATGAAAACAGGAGAAACATATGCCATTGAGTTTGTCAGTGAAACCGGCAAGCCCCTACAGCACACCTCAAAGTTTATCAACCAATGCGGAGTCGTTGTTAGAGACAACGTCCCGATCACCGTCCAGGAATGGAAGGAGCCAAAGAAGGCACGTCTTGGTTTCAGTTTTGTCGACAAGAGAACGAAAAAGGATTGCTGGAGAAAGCTTATGGAACATTTCATTCTACCTCCGGAATACAACAAAGTCGATGAATTCGGTAACGAGGTTCCGGGTGGACGTCAGAGGAGGAGGCTAGTTAAAGAGTTCGCTCTTCAGAAGATGGGCGAAGCATTCCGGAACTTCAAGAAAAATTTAACCCGTGACTATGTCAACAAGGGCAAGACTCCGGATTTCAATGGACAACATGAGAAACTGAAAGATGATTGGCCAGAATTTGTGAGGCAAAAGCAATCGGAGCATTTCAAGGAAATATCGAAAAAAATAAGGATAATGCGAGTAAGAAAAAGTTCCATCATATTATGGGGCCAGGAGGATACCGCCTTTCGGAGCCTAGGTAGCAGAAGATGGAGGAGGACCTGAGGGTGCGAGGAATCCCTCTAGGTACAGAGGGATGGGACCCAAGGGCCAAAAGCTGGTGGTACGGGCATGGGGGATCGCTAGACCCGGAGACAGGGGTGTGTGTTCACCGGCAGAGACAGTTTGCTCCCACCCAAGCCCTTATTGACGCAATGACCCAAGCTCAAGAGGGCTTGATCAAGTTCAACAGAGAGAAAGACGCACTGACAACAGCCCTCGGGAATGATGAACACGGAGGACGTGTACGAGGCAAAGGCAAAGTTCTGTGGAAAGTAGGGTTTTCCCAGGACAATGACCCGTACTGTTACAGAAGTCGTAAGAGAAAGACGGACCGGGATGCAGATCTTATGACGAAGTTTGCATCGGAACTCCATGAGTTGAAGCAGACTGTGCATGAACTAGTAAAAGAAAAATCGGCTGCAGGGCCGCATGAAGATCATGAAGCGGATCGCGGAAGCCAGCAGCGGAGAAGCAGCGTGGCTTCCACGGATGCCCCGCCTGGTGCTAGTGCACCGATGATCGAGATTCGTGCACCGGAGCCTCACTACCCCGTGGATGATGTAAAGGAGATGAAAGAATGTGATCTGCATTATCCCGTGGGGAACGTTTCCACGAAGGTAGCTAGCGGCAGTGCTTTACCCTGTACACCTGGAGCACTCCACCACAACAACCCCATTGCATATGGCTATGCTCGTGTCACGGTGGAAGACATAGTCCAAGGGTTTGAGGACCTGGAGATTGACAAACCTACACCCGAAGGGGAGAGAAGACTTGGAGATGTCAAGCGCCAGATCATTCTATGGAAAAAGAAGTACATAGTGTTTCCAGGCGAGGCGCCAAGGCTAGCAAGTCCACCCCCCTCCGATGGTGGTGGTGGTGGTGGTGGTGGCGGTGGTGGCGGTCGTGGTGGTTCACCTACACCTCCTTCACGCCATTCGACGCCGTCCCCCGATCCACAACCTCCGGCGGGTATGACGCCCCCCAATCCTCCTCCGGCGGGTACGACGCCCCCCAATCCACCTCCGGCGAAGAAGCAGAAGCAGGCGGACAACAAGGAAACCCGCTCCTGGACTATTAACCCGGACCCTTATGTATCTAAGACCACAAGGGTACCGGAGCCATCACTGAAGCCTCTCCTCCCAAGGCCTGGGGAACTTAGTGAAGCTGAAACCAAATTGGCCGCGTCTGCTGATTATGAGAAATGGAAGGCGGATATGAAGGCGATAAAAGAGCCTGAGCCCAAGCAAGTATTCACTGAGAAGCAAAAGAAGTGGGCTAAGGATTTTTTGACGACACCATCCCAAGCCGAGCTGAATATGCCTGATGACTATGGACATGAACTTCGTAGGCAAGCAAAAATATTGAAGGAGGAGAAAGAAAAAGGTACAAAAAAGCGGGAAACAAGTTGACCAGCTCGGGATGCAGAAGAAACAATCGATCCCCCCGCTCATAGTGAAAGCCGGTCCGGAAGAGGACCCCGAGATCATAGCAGCTGCGGCAGCACTTGGATTGACTGTAGCGAGTGCCATGAAACAAGCGTCCGAGATGGGTTTGACTCTTTGTGCCTTCTTAGGCCTTGAGGATGCGCCAGTATGTGAGATAGCATTACAATATGTGCGGAATGGGCCTCTCGTCGAGCCTGCGCGGGAAAAGAGTCTACCACCACAAATGCGAAATCTGCTACGTTGGTACAAGCAATTCATAACATGGGCCGACAAAGAATATGTTTATGCGGATGTTACAGATGAGCATCACACCAAACGGTACTCTGTACAAGTTCATATGAGTGAATTGTTCTAGCTGTTCAATCTGCGCGACCTCGACAAATCTATGCTGAGTTGCTACGTTCTGTAAGTGATTTATTTCTACCTCGTCTCGTTCTTCATTGCCTGCACTATATATATATTGTCCTAACTATATTGTTGCGTACGCTATTATGCAGATTGAAGATTTGGGAATGCAAAATAAGAAACATCCATGATGTTGGGTTCATTGACCCACATATCGTTAATGGACATGTGTTACAACATCACCCCGAAGACGTGGAGAAAGACTTGTACAAGTTTCTTAGAAAGCATCAACTCAAAAGTCATATTCTATTTCCTTACCATTTTGGGTGAGTGTTTCTCTCTTGTGCCCATTCTCTTTTGTTTACTCCATGCATGGTATGTCTAATCGATGAGTTATGCATGACTGTGCATGTAACGTGTCCGCAGGTTCCACTGGATTCTGCTAAATATTGAACTTCACACCTCCAGAGTTCTAATCATGGACTCTATGGATTCGGATCCAAAGCGTTGGACCGACATGAGAAAAATGCTGCAAAAGTAATTATTTTCAATCATTTGAGCTCTATATCGATCGGTCTCTTTCGTTCATTTCCTAATATCAAGTAACTAATAACTCCCTTGTTCATTTAATTTTCTTTGCCCTGTAGGGTTTGGAGACGGTTCTCAGAAGAAATTGTCGGTGAATTCAAACATGAGCTAGATTTCAGAAGGTTAGTTAATGTGGATAAGCAGCCACCGGGGACCAATCTATGTGGATACTATGTTTGTGAGAACATCCGGAGACACACCTCTGAGCGGAAGGCATCGGATAGCATGCGGAACGCGACGGATAACTTGCGGAGGAGGCTTAGTCCAGAAGCTCGCTTCCGACCAATTCAAGAAGAATTAGCAGGATTTTTCATGAGGGAAGTCATCAATCCTAAAGGAGAACACTATACCGAGGACGAAGAAATTTATATGCATACCCGAGATTGAAACTTGTTCGAAGTTGTATATGGTCATCCATCCTAATTGTGTATGGAAACTTGTTCGAAGTTGTATATGGTCACCCGAGATTGAATATATATTATATATTCCTCTTGAATTCTTCTTGTTTGAAATTTCATATGCATGTATATAGTAGCGTAGAATATGTGTACTGAAACTTCATCAAAATTAAAATAAAACACAAAATAAAATATAAAAGAAATAAAACACTCCAAACTAAAAAGAAACTAGGTTTAGGGGGGCTAAAACCCTAAACCTGCGGAGGAGCCCTTTAGTCCCGGTTGGCCACGAGAACCGGGACTAAAGGTCCTCCGCCCCGACGGACCACTGGCGCCCACGTGGACGGGCCTTTAGTCCCGGTCAGCCACAAGAACCGGGACTAAAGCCTTTAGTCGCGGTCCGTAAGAGGCGCGACTAAAGGGGGGGGGGTCTTTAGTCGCGCATATTTAGTCCCGGTTGCACAGCCGGGACTAAAGGCTGTTGCGAACCGGGACTAAAGGGCTTTTTTCTACCAGTGTATGTACAACCATGTACACCACATGTCAGTTGGCTCTTTGATCGTACAAAAGTTACCTCTGTTTAGATGATATAGAAATGTTTAAGTCATTGTTTTAAATTAGGCCATACCATTTTCCATAGTTAGGCAAGGCAGTGATATTGCTTAAGACACAACGACAAAGCCTGGAGCAAAGTAAACTATACACATTTTTATATAAAAAATACTCAAAGGATTGGTGTCTAATATATATCGAGCACAAATTTCAAAATTTCAAAGAACTAATTGGAAAACACATACATACAAATGTAATAATTTTATGAAAAAAATCACATATGTACATGCCCGAAAGAAATACACACTATTTTATATCAAAGGAAATATCTTACCCTGTTCATGGTAATGTATCATCGAGAGAAAGAACCTTAGGACTACTTAAGTTGATTAAAGATTACCATAATTACCCATATTAAAATAATAGTACATAATTAATTGATATTTCCAATTTTGACAGTTTGTTATTTCTGCTTGGCGTACATAGATTATATATCACGATTTTAATCTATTCCATGGAGTTGGTTTGATAATTTTCAGACCATATCAGCGAATATTGTTTTCAGGAAATTTTACATGGATGATTGCTAATCAGAAAAAAACAAAGTTGTCCATATCAATTATGTGAATTGTTTTTTAGTAGTTAAAAGATATGAATAACTGTAGTTGAGGATGCGTTTAAAAGTTTCATCTAAAAAGGTAGAATCTATAGCTTCATATTTTTCACTGCTATTAGTTACCATCATTGGTCTGTAAGGTTTATGAGATGTGTCGATTTATGTAAATTAGAATTTGTGTTGTTGTTGACCTTTCTAATGCAGTGTTCCTCTAATGTGCAATCGAAATATACAGGTTTATAATTTCATTTACCACTTTAGTTTGTGTTCACTAAATGGGCAAAGAAAATCAATGAAAATGTAGGGTATATGTAGTTCTTTGATTTCCTTTTGTCAGAAGGATGGAATCTTTTCAAGTAAAACTAAATTTGTGGCTGACCATGTAAATTAGCCATTATAGATATGAGACCAGGTTGATTGAAACGATTGTTTGGTGATATTATCCTTTATAGGACCAAATTAACTAATTATACAGTGCTAAAAATAGTGAGATGTTGCACACATCGTTATATTTTATATGGAGAACACAATTAGAACTATTTTCATAATCAGTTATTAGAACTTAATATGGGAAATATTAGAACTATAGCTCATCACAAATAAACTAATCCTATGTACCTAAATAGTTTATCCCCACTATCTCAATTATCTCAACATGAACAAATGCCACCTCATCACCAACAACTATCTCAATTATCTCAACATGAACAAATGCCACCTCATCACCCACAAACTATTTGTCCTGACATGCATTGAAACTGCTATTTACATTCTCTCTCAACATGTACATATCCTAACTTAAATCATTCTAATTATATTTCCGCTCAACATGCATGAGAAATACTACTTATATTATATATATTTATAACTATATAAAAACAAATACAATATATTATATCTATTTAAATTTACATTTTCATTTCAGCAAAAAATATCGCAACCAATCCCCGCAGTAATTCGTTTGTTTGTTGTACATTAATGTGGGTAGGGGGCCTAATAATGCCAATGTTTATCCCAAGCTAGGTAAAGAAGTGGCGAAGGTAGAAACAAATTAAAATTGCACCTTAAGTTCTATTTTTCATCCATA
This sequence comes from Triticum aestivum, assembly GCF_018294505.1. Classification (NCBI taxonomy): domain Eukaryota; kingdom Viridiplantae; phylum Streptophyta; class Magnoliopsida; order Poales; family Poaceae; genus Triticum; species Triticum aestivum. Next base: position 6,200 of record NW_025230547.1, read on the forward strand.
ACTTGAAAACAAATTGGACCATTAAATAAGAAAACACGTATAGGTCGAGCGATGAGACCATCCCACAATAAGCAAAAAAAATGATGCGTGAAGGGTACAATCTCTTGATAACGAAACATGACCAAAGTCTCACGATCATGTACATAGATGCTATCTCTCCAAACAAATGCAAAATCTCACGAAGATGGTAAAAATAACAATTTTATTATTAAACTTTCTAAAGTACTAGCCCACGCATCGAGCGGGCCACTTTGCTAGTTATATGCATGTTAATTGTACCCATATCACGGGCCAAGTTAGAGCAAGGACCTTGTGGGGTGAAGAGGATTCAACATCTTTCTGCAAGTCTTCTGAAGAACTGCCTTTACATGTTCCATCATATTGGGTATCATTGACATCAAGTTTATTGGCCTTTACATTGCTCCGTGAGGTTCTTGTGGATATATCAGTGTGTGCAATTATATCTGACATGCATGGAAGACAACTAGTAGTTAGATTTATGTAATGAGTGCCTGTAGGAGACATCATAAATAGTAGGACTGGGGTTAACTAGCAGCAACAGGTCTCAAAAACTAAAGGGAGAACACAGATGAAAGCTACAGAATATGTATTGTTTATACTCGAGATTAACTAGATGGCACACAAAAGTATTAAAGAACAACATAGGTAATACTAGAAGTGGTATAATACTATAATCACCAGCCTGTGGGATAGCATTGGCTGATGGATGATAACTATGGAACAGCGTTACCTAAAGAACAAGTATCTTAGCTGAACTGTGGAACAACGTTAACTCCTGAACAAGACCCGTAAGAGATCATCATGAATATACAGTGAAATGTGATAATCTATTTTCCATGCTTAGATGAATAACAAAGCCATAAATGTTGCACACAAGTAAGATGAGGGTACAACCTATCTGGCCGCCATCCATAGGAGTGAGCATCATGTGCTGACTTGTCGATGGCCCTGAAGTTGTTGTGGCTGTCCATGTCGGGCACGCGCATTCGATGCAGGGAACTGTTGAGTGGGGACTATAGCTCCCTTCTGGTGTATGCTTCCCTTGTTGGAGCAGCTGTGATGAGTCGGAAGACGGTGTGGCTGAAGATGCAGATAACGCATAATGTTAAGAACGACACATCTCTTTGATCTGAAGAAATACACTAGGAGATCAACAACAAGGTACGAGAGTGGTCGCATGTTTGTTGACTGAGACTAAATTGGGGTCACACGATTTTATTTTATTTTGGTACAGTCCGATCTACGCCGGATGGCATGATGGCCGTCTTGTGCCTCCCGGCTGACACTGTTAGGAATCTTCCCCGAAGAGCCAGCGACCAACGGCAGAGTAGCTTGCCTCCGCCGTCCGTGGCCCCGGCCAAAACCCCGCTCCCCGCCCACCGCACTGCCGTGGTTGCGCTGCCCCCTGGCCAATCCACAAAGACTCCCCGTCATCCAGATCCGGCGCCGGCAGTACCTTGAACCCACGCAACTCTAAGATAGCCATCTAAGCGTTGCTTCCACAGCGAACTTGCGGCCCCGCACCCTTACGTTAGACACTAGCCAACCGGCAGCCTAGGAGCTCCGCCGCCTCGAGGGGTGCTGCTTCCCATTGGGAATCGATTGGCCCAGAATAAAAATTCAGAGAACTGTCGCCTAAATAGAGTGACTTGAGATGAGGGTGCAACCTATATGGCGGCATGGTGAAGTAGGCAGGTCCAGTTGCCGAGTCGGTGAGGCCGGCACGGTTGCGGTGGCCACCGGCGGCAGGGAAACATCGATGTCGCGGCGGTCGACGGCTACGGGGAAGCAGCGCCGGGACTCTGGACGGATCCGAAGTTGGAGCCGCTCCGGCGCCGTGAACAACGACAGGGGTGAATTGGCTCCGGTACGGTTCACGCGACCGTCGTCGAGGAAGCTCCAACAGCATGGAGTAAGAGGCACATGGCCCAGTGCACGACGGCAAATGGACAGCGTCTCCGGCATTAGGGAGGAGGGCGGCTGTGAAATTGGTGCGGTGGGGGCGCCATGGAGGAGGGGCTGAGGTTTCGCGGCTCGGGAGAAGGGAGCTTCCGGGGAGAAGGTGATTTGGCGCCCACGAGGTATGAATGGGGGGGGGGATTGGGAGGTGAGTGGAACCATGTTTTACAGACACATTTGTCTGAGATGTGAGGGGGAGTTACAGTTCTACCCCTGCCTTTAGGCTTCTCGGCTTGGGTCTGTGTACTGAGGGTCGGGGATTGCAGAGTAACTTTGCTTCTCCCCAAATAGTGCGCGGGAGCGATTTCGGGCGAGGAGGGCGTGTTTTGAAATATAGTGGGCGCGAGCGATTTCGGGCGAGGAGAGCATGTTTTGAAATAGTGGGCGCGAGCTATTTCGGGTGAGGAGAGCGTGTTTTGCCGACCATGGTTTATAAATTATTCGTAACATGTCATTTCAGCCGGGGAGAAGGCGCGCTTGGAAGAAGTTACGAACCTACCCTCGATGCACAACGGGCCAATTAATGCGTATCCCACATAGGACGGTAATTTCACGTCTCCCATTTATTTGCTCGGGTGAATTCCACCGAGCAGAGGATGTTGAACGGTTCGTTCAAAATTTGGGAGAACGAGCATCCACGTCTACCTTACCAAGTTGATTCGAATCAAATTTAGAAATATTAGCTTGCCACTTCTTTTTTAGATGGAGAGATGATGCTCGGGAGTAATGTGTTTTTACATGCTCGTTGCTAGCGATTTACTATATGACAAATAGTTGACCCACTCAAAAACGGGAATCAAACACAAAATGAAATATCTCGATTCAATGAATTAACTCGTTCACGAGGTCAAAATAGTGAACTAAATCCAAAATTGAACACCTCAATCGAATGCCATGTTGTACAGTATTATAGTACTCACTGAACATGTTGAAAGTCAAATTAATGAACTTGTTTGATATACGCATATATCCGTTCATGTGTGGATTGCAGACAACATGTTCTCCAATTTAAATATTTGAATGCAAGTTTATATCGAAGCATGGTTTCTATCAGTCTTTGATGCATAAAACGCGACCTCCCCCTCTCCCGGACTCCTGCTCTCTCTTTGTCTCGCCAACAATCTTCAATTCTGTCGCACACATCCAACAAACAAACCTTGTTGGTCCTCTCTCTTTCTCTCCATCTCTCTCTCTTTGTGTGTGTGCGTGGGGGGGGGGTCTTTCTAGTTCGCATGCATATATACTCCATCTATAGGTCTCTCTCGCACACTATGTATGATTCTCTAGTCCAAGCTAGATATCTTGGGTGCACTCATCGTACGCACACAAATTCCTTGACTCATTGCCCGTAACTCTCTCACGCACCACTCTGTCATCTCGGAGATCTTCCCCCTCTCTCTCAAACTCTCCATCTACCTAGGTCACACATACACATGCATATCTCACTCGCACTCGATAGGCCCATCTAAAACTCTGTGTCTCTCCCTCGTTCTCTCTTCATCTCACATGCACACACACAAAATCTCATGCCTAGCTAGCCATGTATGATGGTCTCTCACTCAATTGTAGGCACACGCAGTCCCCCCTATATGTATATGACTAGCTAATCTTAGTCTCAATCACAAACATGTGCATGGTCTATCTCGATTTCTCTCGGGGCATCATTCTATCGCGCACGCACCTCCCTCGATCTCCCACCCATGTAATCCCCTCACGATCTCGAGGGGGTCTCTCTATCACAAACACACCCTCTCGCCCTCCCCATGCGTCCATGTTCTCCATGTGTCCCTCTCGACCTTTGTTCCTTGTTGGCCAGACCTCTATTGGACATGTGCTATAGGGGTGTCTCTCTCCGTTGCAAACAATCACACACTAGCTATCTTCGTGTATCTCCTCGCCTCGCTTTTCTATCTCGGAGATGCATGCGTGATATGTTCGCCTAAGAAACGAAAAAACACACACTCTCTCTAATTTATCGTTTGTTGTCACTTTCTCTTTCACACACATACTCTTTTTGCACACTTACTCATTCTCCTTCACACGCACTTGATCCCTCTCGACTTAGGCACTCTCCTCGGCCATAGCATATTGATTTATTGAAAAGTCAAACATCACAAAGTTTGACCATGTACATGGAGAAAAACAATTACATCTGGAACGGCAAACATATACCATTAGATTCACCATGAGATGTAGTTTCGTATGATGTGTCTTTGGTGTTGAAGATATAAATAACATTTGTGTAATCCTGATCAAAGTTTCCAAAGTTTGACTTCTAAAAAAATTACATGCACTGCATTATTGAGCAGATGGAATATCTCTTTCCCCCTCTCAGCTATCTGACGCACCACTCAGCCTTATCGAAGCTCCTCAATCTCTCTCAAACTTTATATCTCCCTGGTTCACACATACACATGTCTCGCTCGCGCTATACATATAGACCCATCCAACACTCTCCGCCCTTGTTCTCTCTCTATGTGACACGCACCCCCTCTAATAAGTACCATAATCCCTCACTCCATCATAGGCGCAAGCACTCCCCCTATGTATGATTATCTCTCACTAGCCATCAGGAACACACGTATTGTCTCCTTCCATCCATACGTCTATCTCGGTATCTCTCGGGGTATCTTCTATCGCGCACACACCTTGTTACGAGATCTCCCACCCATGTAGTCCCATCACGATCTCCAGGGGATCTCTCTATGACAAACATACACTCTCTCCTCCCCATGTCTGCATTTTCTCCGTACATCTCTCTCGACCTCTCTCCCTTGTTTGTGAGACCCCTCTTGGCCATGTTCTAGGGGTCTTGCTCTCTCGGTTGCAAACAACCACAAACTATCTCCTCACCTTGCTTCCGTTGTCGAACATGCATGTGTGATATGTTTGCATAAGATACACACGTTTTTTCTTGACTTTTATCGAGTGTTGTCCATGTCTCTTTCACACACGCACACACACTTTTTTCACTCACTCTTTCTATTTCACTCTCTCTCTCTCTCTAGTAAGGGACTCTCTCACGTCCATAAGCATATGGATGTTTTGAAAAGTCAAACCTCAAAAAAGTTTGACCAGTTATATGTGGAGAAAAACATTTACATCTGGAAAGATCATTATATTCATCACAACATGTACTTACTTCATACTATCATTTATCTTTGGTATTGTAGATATAAGTAATTTCTTTATAAACTTGGTCAAAGTTTCAAAAGTTTGTCTTAAAAAAATGTTGGAACTACATTATCGAACGGAGGGAGTAGCTCTTTCTCTCTCTCTGCTATCTCTCACGGGCTTCCCCTCTCACATGAACACTCTATACCGACATATTAGACGCTCACTGTGCCAACGTATAGCTCCGTATATTGTTTAGTTGACCGGTCAACCAGTCCACACGCTGCCTTGTCAGCTCGTGTTCTGTATCTTCGTGTGCTGGCCCATGTGGCAGTGGGTGAAAATAAGTAAACTAGAGGCCCATCTGACATGCGGTGAAGTAAATAAAGTTGAAACCACTCGGGGTAGCACCCCGCACGCTAGTAAATTGAGGGTGCATTGAGAACACACTTCTTCCGCGTGGAGGACGCACTCGCGCACAATTCACCACTGCGCGGCGGCATGCACAGAAGGACGCACTCGCGCACACCCAGCACACAACACACGCCATCACACGTGTACACCGGTGCCGCCGCCGGTTGAGATGGATGGCCAGGCAGCCAAAACGCGGAGGCGGCTCGAGCCAAAACTGCATCCAGCGAGCCTAGACTTCATCAGCAGCCTCCCCGACGACGTGCTGCTCGTCATCATCGGCCTCCTCCCCACCAAATCTGCCGTGCGGACCGCCTTGCTCTCCCGGTGGTGGCGTCCCCTCTGGCGCGCGTCCCCCTCAACCTCACCGTCGACAGCTGCCTCTGCGATGGGGATTGCAAACGCATAGCCGCAGTCTCCAAGATCCTTTCATCGCACCCTGGGCCAGCCAGACGCCTTGACATCCGCATGTTCAGAACCAACTGCAAGGTCCAACCCAAGTTCGACGAGTGGTTCTTATCCCCCGCCCTAGATCAGCTCGAGGAGCTCAGCTTTGAAGCAGGACGATGTCGCTCTCTGCCGTCGTCCGCGCTTTGCCTCGCACCAACGCTGCGCCGCACCAGCTTCAGCTCCTGCTATCTTCCCCAAATTAATGCCGCACCCGCCCTTCTTCTCCCTCAAGTCAAGCAGCTCGACCTCTTCGATGTTGTCATCTCGAAGAAAGCTATGGAGCACCTGCTCCACAGCTGTACTGCGCTCGAGTACCTTCGTCTTGAGCAGATCCACGGGTTCGTTAGCCTCCACATCGCCTCGACGAATCTCCGATGGATTTATGTGTCTTGCTGGCCCCGCAACAAGACATCAATTGGGAAGAGATCACTCCAGCTGTTCCACGTTATGGTCATTGAGAATGCGCCTTTCCTTGAGAGATTGCTTGTATCGGATCTAGAAGGTCCAACAAAAATCAGGGTCATTGACGCGCCGAAATTGACAGCGTTGGTGCACTCATCTGCCAAATTCTCCGAACTCTTTATTGGATCCGTAATCGTTCGGGTACAGCACTCATCTTCTTCTCCGTCTTCTTGAAATTCACATTTTTAAATTTCTTCTTGATGTATTTACGACCGTCTTCCAGAAAATGATTCCCACAAGCTTGAACCAGTCTATGCGCACAGTGAAGATCTTGGCAATAAAATCTGTCGGCCCCAATCTGGATTAAGTTGTTGGATTCCTTACATGCTTTCCGTGCACGGAGAAGCTACTCATCGAGGTGAAACTTCTTTCCTATTAGTAATTGGTAATCACAACGTAGCTCAAATTTTTCGTAATTTTCCTAAATTACGATGACAAGTGTAGTGTTCAAAATTGCATCTACGCACTGCACCGAAAGAAATGTTTTTAGTATTTTTTCTCACGTGATCACCTGCATCGTTTTTGTGTTGTACTACTATAGTAGCCTAGGCTAGTCATAGTGGAAAGTAACTTAGACTACTCCAATAACTCTATGGTTACCCTAAGAGCAAGTACTACCTCCGTCTTGGTTTACTCTTCCTATTTTGTAGTATCAATATTTGACCATAGATTTAACTGACAAAATGTTAATGCATGTCACTAAGAACTATATCGTTGGATTTGTATTTGAAGATAATTTCAAATAGTGTAATTTTTAGTGACATGCATTGGCATTTTCTTAAATAAATATATGTTAACACATTTATACTAAATAAGAGGTAGTAGAAAAGTGGGCTATAATGGCTCTCCACTATGTAGGCCAAAACACGTGCCAAATTCACTTGTGATGCATTTGGCATCGACGCCCCACCATTGCTCACCTGGTGCCCCAATCTGGAACACCTACTTTGCTCCGGTGCCAAATTAACTCACGCAATGAAAAAACACTTGCGTGGGAGAGAGAGGACTGAGGCAATAAAAAAACACTTGTTTGGGAGAGTGAGAGGCTGGTGTAGTTGGTTGGTTGATTTGTTTATACATGTGGGTGTGTGTGCACAGCGGTGCCAACTCTCTCACATCGCGAGAGCGGTGCCAAAATCTTTTGATTTGACATCGATGCGTATTATGTGGCATACTTTTGCGAAATATGGCATCGACCACATAGTGGAAGGCAACAAATGCCCAAGCTCTTCACGTACTCCTAGGTAAATGAGAGGAAAGAGAGAGAGAGAGAGAGAGAGAGTGAGAGAGTGAAAAAATATCACTAGCCAGCCAACCCTATCATATGAG
>NW_025230548.1:0-2676 GCF_018294505.1 Triticum aestivum
TCATATCTTTGTCAAATATGTAAAAACCTTCCTTGCCTAGTTCAAAAATAATTCAAAAATATTCATTTTCCTATTCTGTTCAAAACAACAGTTTGTGAAGGAAGTACCACTTTGGCATCTCCAAATACTATCCATTTTCTACAGTGCTTTCCTATGCCCAAATAACCATCCTCCACCAAATACTAGCTCAATACATTCATTATTTTGAGCCGAGCTTCAACATTCATATTTATGTCCAGTGTGGTAGTTTGCAAAGCAAGTACCACCTAGGCTCCTCCTTTTGAGCTGAAAATTTGTGAACACGGTCTTCTTAGTAACTGATCATCCTCAGCCAAAACTCACGCCCATTATCCATGTACATTTCACGTACCGCTAATCAAACACTTGGCTGCTAATTCATGTTTGAGCATCGATCGGTCTCCTCATGAGAATCTTATGTTGTAATTTTCTTCCTAGCACCAACCTGGGGAGTGCCCAACCCACAAGACATGCCTAGGCCGCGCAGAACACATGGCAACGTCACGGTCGCATGGTGACCATGCAGCGGGCATGCGAGTTTACACGCTCTAGAGTTGGGCCCCTCGGCCGCTGCCCAAACCTCGACGTATCGCCACCAAACCATGTATTTATGATTAAATAGGTCCTTATGTAAGTATAAATGATTTTTGGAAAAAATAAATAGAAAACTATGAGGCAACTGTAGTTCAAATTTGACCCGCTTCCACCTGAATCGGCGGAAATTTGTCTTTTTCACGAGAGGTGGATCAAAACATTTTACACCCAACCATTTTGTCAATTGTGCATTAAATATGGCCTAGTATTTTATAAAAATGATTTGGTCCAATTTTGCAACAATTATTTGGTAGTTCCTTCACAAAAAAACCTCCTTTCGGGCACTCGAAAAATGGAAAATGGTTTTTTCATCCAACGAAAATGAAAGCTTCCTTAGACAACATTATTTGCCATTCCAATATGCACTCTTGTGCACAATATGAGATCATTTGAACAAACTATGCCATGGATGTGGCCATAAGATTGATCATTTGGCTTGAAAGCCATTGATCTCCACACATGATATCTCGTTTCTGAGAACACTTTTTTTATAATAATTGCCGTATTACAAGTTTGTTATTTTTCCTGGGAACTTGGCCATATATGATGACACAATGCGAAGGTTTCCCAATTTTTTGATTTTTTTTTGATTTTTTTATGCCCGTTTCAAAATGCGGTCAAAACGGCGGGAATGACCGTTCCTAGCTAGTGGTTGAATCTTGGATTTTTTTTGGTGTTTCTCTGATTAAATAGGTCCTTATGTAACTATAAATGATTTTTGGAAAAAAAATAAATATCAAACTATGAGGCAGCTGGAGTTCAAATTTGACCCGCTTCCAGCTCAATCGGCGGAAATTTGTCTTTTTCACGAGAGGTGGATCAAAACTTTTTGCACCCAACCATTTTGTCAATTGTGCATTAAATATGGCCTAGTATTTTATAAAAATTATTTGGTCCAATTTTGCAACAATTATTTGGTAGTTCCTTCACAAAAAAACCTCCTTTCGGGCACTCGAAAAATGGAAAATGGTTTTTTCGTCCAACGAAAATGAAAACTTCCTTAGACAACATTGTTTGCCATTCCAATATGCACTCTTGTGCACAATATGAGATCATTTGAACAAACTATGCCATGGATGTGGCCATAAGATTGATCATTTGGCTTGAAATCCATGAATCTTCACACTTGATAGCTCATTTCTGAGAACACTTTTTTAAAATAATTACCGTATTACAAGTTTATTATTTTTCCTGGGAACTTGGCCGCATATGATGACACAATGCGAAGGTTTCCCAATTTTTTGATTTTTTTGATTTTTTTATGCCCGTTTCAAAATGCGGTCAAAACGGCGGGAATGACCGTTCCTAGCTAGTGGTTGAATCTTGGAAAACTTTTGATGTTTCTCTGATTAAATAGATACTTACGTACCTAGAAATGATTTTTGGAAAAAATAAATAGCAAACTATGAGGCAGCTGCAGTTCAAATTTGACCCGCTTCCAACTGAATCGGCGGGAATTTGTCTTTTTCACCAGAGGTGGATCAAAACTTTTGACACCTAACCATTTGGTCAATTGTGCATTAAATATGGCCTAGTATTTGAGAAAATTTATTTGGTAAAATTTTACAAAAAATATTTGGTAGGTTCTTCACAAAAAAACTTATTTTGAGCACTAAAAAAATGGAAAATTGTTGTTTCATGCAAAAGAAATAAAAACTCCCTTTGTCAATGTTGTTTGCCAATCTAAGATGTAAACTTGTGAAAAATATGGCATCATTTGAACAAATATTTGATAGGTCTTTCACAAAAAAAACTCATTTTGAGCATTGAAAAATGAAATGAAAAATTTGTATGTAATCAATCATGACCAATTTATATGGTCAAAAAATTGGCAACTTGTTTGGTGCGCTCTGATTGGTCCATAGGCATATCACGCGGATCATGCCTCAACCACCGTTGGATGCTTCTGGATCCAACAGCAGCCCTCACCCCCTCACCCTCTCACCCAAACCCTAACTTCCCCGATCCACTCCTCTCCCCCGATCCACTCTCCCCCTCTCGCCCCACAGCCGCCACTCCGTCTCAATCTCTGGATCCCCAACCACCCAGCCGCCGCCGTCCTCC
>NW_025230548.1:2686-8686 GCF_018294505.1 Triticum aestivum
AACCCCAATCGCCGACAACCCCTCCCATCCCCTTCTCTCCCACGGCCGCGCTCATCCCTTCCAGATCGCAGCCTCCACCTCCTCCCTTCTAGATCGCGGCCGCCTCCTCCCCAGATCCGTCTCGATCCGGCTCCCCCTCGACTCGAGCCGCCTCCACCCACCTCCTTCCTCCTCCCTCTCACTCCTCCGCCCGCCCGCATGCGCCCGACCGTCCTCTCCCCCGCGACGAGCGCCGCGCCAAGGAGCGGGGAGGGCAGCCAGGCGGCCGGAATGCCCGCGCAGAAGCGCCCTCACCCGTCGCTCGACGCGGACGACGGCCACGTCCAGGAGGAGGCTGCCGCTGTCGCTGGGGCCGCCGGCTCCGGCACGGAGGGCGGCAGCGCTGGCGTCCAGAGGGCGGCCAACAGGTGGATGACCTCCCTTTCCCCATGCTAGTTTTTCGCTTCGGTGTTTGTTTGTGCTCGATCCTGATTTGGGCGCGCTTGTTTTTCCTGTCGGGCATCGCGAGCACGCTGGACGGCGGGAAGGGCCGCATCAAGGAGGTGGTGGAGGCCACCAAGGACGGATGACCCGGGGCGTTGCACGCCGCTGCCGGCCACGGGAGGATGCCGGTGTGCGTCTACCTGCTCGAGAAGCTTCGCGTGAATGTCAATGCCGGAGACAACAAAGGTGCTCTATTCGGCCTCCTCCTCTAGTTTCGCAAACTGCAGAACACCAGCGTGCCTACAAATTGAAATTGGTTCCTCACAAGCGGCACAATCAGTAGGATGAAACTGACTGCATCAATGCTTTATTTTTGCTGCATCAATCATAGCGTCACATGTGTGTTCTCTTCATTTTAGGAGTAGGAAGTGATGCCCCTTGCTTGTTTAGAAGCATCTGATGTCTGTCACCAACTTGATCTAGTTTTATTAGTGTTATCCATCTGAACAAGTTACTGTTATCCAAATGATTTTGCCTGCAATAACCTAATGCACGTGAACATCAACAATGTCGTAGATGTTGGCTTGGTTATTCCAGACATTTATTTCAGTTGGAATTAGAAACATCTAGTACAGACTGTTCCTGGTGCAGCTGCAGGACTGCACCTTGTTGCATGTTGATTGATTCTTCTTTCGTTTTTGCGAATTTGATGCTTGCTAGTATTTTTTTTGGTGTTCCTGCTTGGTTGATGTACAGTTTGTGATAGAGTAGGAAGGATTGCGTACTTGTTAACTGCTTGCCTCATTCAGTTAGTATCATCTTGCACTGTGTCTCTTATTTTGCATTGAGATTGAAATCACACGAGGTAGCTTTTTGCACCATACTCAGGTATACAAATGGTCTTGGTGCGAGGTCTTGAACCATGCTCTCGTATTTGTTTGGTGATTATTTTGGATACATGTTCTTTTTCTACAGAAATATGTTGTGGTTCCTTGATGAATAAATAAGTAACCAGTATAGATAATCATTTTAAAGTACAACTCTTGGAATTACTGTTTTCCTTGCTGTAAAATTACCTATTTGTTGTTTACTTGTTGCTATCAGTTAATCATACTTTATTCCTTTTATTGAGCTGCTTCGCCACCTCCCCTGGCGTCTTCGTGGGGCGCTCGACAGTAGGCAGGTCATGGGTGTGATGGACCTGCTGCTGCCGACTGTCTTCCTCGACCACTTCCCTGAGCTGCTCCTGCCACCGACCCTCCTCAACTTCGCCCTGCTGTTGCTGCTGGTGAGACAATTTCCTCGATCTGTCGCTTCTTCCTCCTGCCAACTACATATGTGATGATTCTGTAACTACTCTAGTTTGGCTGTAGCTGTAACTACTGTATTCTGGGTGTGATTCGATAAAAGCTATGTGGTTTGGGGTTAAGGAGATCGTGTAGCATTTGAAGCTGTAAAAGCTATGTGGTTTGACTAGTCATCAGTATTATGCTTATCAGCTTTAAAATTCTGAGACATCATGTATTGTTTTCCTTTGCTTATTTATAATTGTGTAGCATTTGAAGCTGTAAAAGCTATGTGGTTTTACTATTCATTGGTATTATGCTTATATTCAGCTTTAAAATTCCGAGACATCATGTATTGTTTTCCTTTGCTTATTTATAATATATATGATTGTCTTTCTTATTTTCATGTGTTCTGCTTGCTGCTTGATCCATTCGCTCGTACCCTTGCTGGTTTGGCTTGAGTTATGTTTGTCTTTCTTATTTTCATGTGTTCTACTTGTTGCTTGATCCATTCGCTCGTACCCTTGCTGGTTTGGCTTGAGTTATGATTGCACTGTTTTCTTCCATAGGTTGAGACCAACGAGGCATGGCGGATCAAGCCTCTACCCCCCCACCCTGCGGACCACACCATCCTCCCTAAGGGGAAATACCAGGCCAAGTAAGTGCTCTCTTCGTCTCCACGCCCATTTCTAGAAGTTTCTGTATGCTCATGCTAGGTTTGTGTGAAGCCCTTCTGTTTGAGTGAGATCTGAACTGCTATTGTGATAATGCAGAGTTGCTGTCTATTTCTCCATGGATATTTGAGTTTCTTCTTTTTGTTTATTCTGTGTGGTGTTAGTCCGATGGTTTATTGCAAGATGGCTGTATGGATAACTCAGCTTTGTGTGTTTATGGAATTTCCTAGAGGGTTGATAAAACTGTGAGTCTGTCAGCTTGCTTGGAACCAATTGTTATGTGTTGCTTTGTGTAGTGCTGATTTTGCGCTGATATGAACTTACAACAGTATTTACATTGTAGTGTTTTCTGCATGTTGTCGTATCACTAGTTCCATGCTGCCTACACATTTGAGTCTATTACTTATTTTTGTTTTTATCCTTAATTAGTATTAATTGTTGTATTGTAGACTTAAAATTGTGGTGGTTCCTCTTTTACAGAAGCTCAAGTGTGAAGTGTGAAGCCGTGTAGTGTGAAGCCAAGTGTGGAGGCGTGAAGTCCAACTCAGTAAAGAGTAGCATATTGTAGAATATCTGTGTTCTAAAGATTGTAATAAATTTATTTAGTGGTATATTTGATGAAATTTATGTGTTCTTTTTTATTATGTATGTGTGATCTGAAAACTTGTGAAATGGAAACTTGACCAATGGGTCCACTTATCAAAGTAATCTGTCAAATTTGTACATTTCTGATATGTGGGACCAATTTGAGAGATGATCATGACAAGTGGGACCCATCTGACTAGTGGGACCAGCTTGAATATATAATGGCTGAAAATAGAAAAGCAATAAGTAATAAAAGGCCACGGGCCAACAATAAAAAAGGCTAAAACGTTGGGCTTTGCCCATGAAATCGACCAAAAATTGACACGAAAAAAATATAGAAAGGCTGAATTAATGGGCTCGGCCCATGTAGAAAACCGAATTGGACCGGGCTAAATCTTGTGCCACATCAGCTTGCCACGCTGGATGCCTACGTGGCTTGGGGAGGTTGCTAGTGACCAAAACGCCACAGTAGGAATATTTTGGTCGTAAACGTCTTTGACCATTCCAGAAGAAAGGTCGCTATAGTCAGTTTACGACGGCCAGCTTTTGACCTTCTGTTTTTGGTCACAAAAAGGTCGTAAATGGAAATTTGTGACCTTTCAGTGACCAATAGTGGTGGTCATAAGTTGACATATTTCTTGTAGTGAGGAGGGACATGCCCGTTGAGGAGGCCCCTCCCTTGCTCCTAGGATGGGGTGACTCGCGCAGGTCCCTCAACAGGGATGCGACATCTTGTTCCTGTGTGCTGCATGCCAGCACCTCCTGGAGATACTTTGGGTGTTTGGCACACCATTGTGTGGAGTCACCCACTGCCTTCCATGACATTCCATCATTCTGCTTTCATCGTGCAGCCGACTGCCCTGCATGGTTGTGAGACTGTTGCTTCTAATACCTTTCCAAAGGCCATCACGCCCGTGGTGTAGGGACCCAATCACATGCACAAGCTGCCTTTGGTTAGGCCATATCGCTAGTTCCTGCCATGTAAAATCTCACACGACGCCTCACAAGCTGCTTCACCACTTGCAGTCACTGATGATGCTACCCCATCTTGTGTGCATCTGTGGCACATTCTCGTCGAGGAGGCGGAGCTGCTTCCCCCTGGACTACGCGATTGTCTTCGCGTGTTGGGAGTCTCTTGGCGAGAGCAAAGTCCATCCACGATGAACTTTAGGTTGTGTCAGTTGTGTCTCCGCTTTCTGAGTGGATACTTCTCTCCTCGTGCTAGTCCTTGCCCTTTGTGTATGCATGTGTTGTTGGCTGCCTCCGGGAATAAAGTCATCGCTGAGATTGTGGATCCAGTAATCCACATTATACCTAGCAGCAAGAGCTTTGTGGGGAGCCCACTTCGCCTTTGTCGATGGTTCTTCCAAAGGAAATGACGTCGCTTGGGGCCTCGGGGGGTGCCCACACAGCAGTTGGAGCCCATCTTTTTGGACTTGCACGAAGACTTCCCAGCTATCATCGATAAGGTCAACTTGGCTCCAGTATGGGAGCGGCGACAGTGGCGCATCGGCGGCTCATTGTGGCGGCAGTAGTTGTTGTTTGGTGGCCTTGGAAACTCAATGTAATTATTATTATGTTTGATGTGATTTATACTTTCGGTGTACTTTGATAATAAATTTTAATCATTTTCACAAAAATACCATAAATTAGTGTGAAAACACATGAGAACAAAACTTCATAGCTAAAAGATAAACAGAAAACAAAAACAAAAATGATACTGACTAAAAAATTGGACACCCCAAGTAGGTTGGTTCGCAAATGAGGCAATTCTTTCCACCTCTGTTTAAAAAAAGAGACATACGTGTGTGCGTATCAAGTATGTGAAGGAAATATGTCCTAGAGGCAATAATAAAGTTGTTATTTTATATTTCCTTATTCATGATAAATGTTTATTAATCATGCTAGAATTGTATTAACCGGAAACTTGATACATGTATGGATACATAGACAAAACACCGTATCCCTAGTATGCCTCTACTAGACTAGCTCGTTAATCAAAGATGATTAAGTTTCCTAACCATAGACATGTATTGTCATTTGGTGAATGGAATCACATCATTAGGAGAATGATGTGATGGACAAGACCCATACGTTAGCTTAGAATTATGATCGTTCAGTTTTATTGCTATTGCTTTCTTCATGTTAAATACATATTCCTCCGACTATGAGATTATGCAACTCCCGGATACCAGAGGAATCCCTTATGTGCTATCAAATGTCACAACGTAACTGGGTGATTATAAAGATGCTCTACAGGTATCTCCGAAGGTGTTTGTTGGGTTGGCATAGATCAAGATTAGGATTTGTCACTCCGAGTGTCAGAGAGGTATCTCCGGGCCCTCTCGGTAATGCACATCATAAGAAGCCTTGCAAGCAAAGTGACTAATGAGTTAGTTGTAGGATGATGCATTATGGAACGAGTAAAGAGACTTTCCGGTAACGAGATTGAACTAGGTATCAAGATACCGACGATCGAATCTCGGGCAAATAACTTACCGGTGACAAAGGGAATGACGTAAGTTATTATAATGGTTCGACCAATAAAGATCTTCATAGAATATGTGGGAGCCAATATGAGCATCCAGGTTCCGCTATTGGTTATTGACCAGAGAGATGTCTCGGTCATGTATACATAGTTCTCGAACCCGTAGGGTCCGCACGCTTAACATTCGATGACAATTTTGTATTATATGAGTTATGTGATTTGGTGACCGAATGTTGTTTGGAGTCCCGATGAGATTACGGACATGACGAGGAGCCTTGAAATGGTCGAGAGGTAAAGATTTATGTACATGACGATAATATTCGGACACCGGAAGTGTTCCGGGGTGTATCGGAGTCCCAAAAACTGTGTGGTGACTTTTACTCGTCCAACATGGACCTTGCCATTTCCACAAGTGCATGGTTCTTCCTTTCGGCTACACCATTTTGTTGAGGAGTTTATGGTGCGGAATATTGATGCTCAATCCCTTCATCACTAAGAAATTCTTCCAAGGTGTAGTTCTTGAGCTCGGAGCCATTATCACTTC
>NW_025230548.1:10539-13942 GCF_018294505.1 Triticum aestivum
GTACATGCTTGGCCTTAAATGAGAGATTGATCTTTGATGTTGAGGTATCATGCATGGCAAGATGTTTTGTAGCATTTGACTTTAACTCTTCAAATAGTTGGAAGGTTGATATGATGTCATCTGGAGTCATTTCCTTTAATCCATGGTGTTGTATTATGTCCCACACCATTTGGTGATGATATGGAGCAAGAGCATGAAGCAACTTGTCCATGAGAAATTGCTTAGTCAAGTTCAATCCATCTTCTGTCTTGGCACACTCACAAGACTCGATGTCAGCGGTGAGAGTCATGAAACGCTCAAGGAGATTCTTGGGAGATTCACCTTCTTCAATACAATAGTTTTGCAATTGACCCTTGGCAATTTCATATTGAGCAACCGAAGAGTGGAGGTACCAGTCTTGGTCCTCACAATGGTATCCCATAATTCCTTGGCACTTGTGATGTGTATGTATGGTCTCCTTTGCTTGTTAGTCATACCGCTCCTTATGCACATGGTTGCTGTGTCGTTGAGATTCTTGTTGTATATATCTCTTGGTGTAAGATTCTTCTAGTCAACAGCGTGGTAACCATACTTCAAGATCTCCAACATCTCATCATTCCCATATCGAAGATGATCATGCATAGCAACCCTCCACAAAGCAAAATCGGTAGCTTCATCAAGTAAAGGAGGTTTGCCTTGAGGGTTATACTTTGGTTTCTCTATTTGAGGTCTTGCATAAAGCCAAGGAACACTGGAGTGTTCATTACTAGGAGGTTATTGGCCAAATGAAGGAGTAGGCACTGTTGGTCTCGAGGCCGCACCACCAGAAAGTGGTGCAAGCATCGTGGTCAATGTGGCTAGTATCATTTGGACCAAGTCCTGAAGAGAAGCATCATGCTCCTCTTTTTGCTTAGCAAGCGCCCGTTCCAGATCCTCAGAAGTGAAGGACTTGACTTCCATGGAAGCCCTGCCCTTATCCTTCGGATCCGCAACAAGGGGAGTCCCATCGGGGTTCATCTCGCTCTAGGGCGGTTAAGCCACAAGAATAGAGCACGAGGCTCTGATAATAATTGAAAGGATCGAGATGGACCTAGAGGGGGGATGAATACAATTAAAAAAATTAATTGTAACTTAGCAATTTTAGGCAATAATGTGGAATACGAAAGTGAGCCTAACAAATGCAAGTATGATGCTAAGAGCTAAGCAAGGTAAACAAGTAACACAAGTAGGAGAGTAAGCAAGCACAATATGATATAAGTAAAGACTAGGAGACAAGCAACCACGAGTAGGAAGTTGTGGTTAGGGATAACCGCAACTCCGAGAGACGAGGATGTATGCCGATGTTCACTTCCTTGGAGGGAAGCTATGTCATCGTTAGAGAGATGGATGTTACCACGAAAGCACACCAATGCCATGAAGTCCCACCCTATTCTCCCTTTGATACAACACCATGAAGGCGTTTCTCAAACACTAGTGGTAGACCTTGGGGTGGTCTCCAAACCCTCACAAACTTTCTGGGGGTAATCACAATGGCCGATTCCTCACCGAATGAATCCTACCGCCTAGGAGTCTCCAACCTCCAAGAGTAACAAGAACGGTGGGGAAAAGCTCAAGACTTGCTCAAATCACAAATTCCTTTGGTTCAAAGAAGGGGAAGGATCGGATCTATCACTTTTGTGGATCACTTCTCTCAAATGCTCCCATATCCCATGGGGGTCTAAGATTTGGAGGAGGAGAGTGAGAGAGAGAGAGAGAGAGAGTAAAAAGTGTTCTTGAGGATGTTTGAAGCGAATGGTCAACCCTCCCATTGGATAGGAGAGAGATATTTATAGTATGCCACAATAAGTGGCCGTTGGGACCAAAACAACATAGTAGTGTTGGACGTCCGATACACATCGGACGATCGAGGGCTCGGCAGACACCGGACATCCGATGTTTTGGCTCGGCATAGAAGGTACCGGATGGCTGGAGGATCCCGAACGTCCGATGTTTTGGCTCGGTATAGAAGGTACCAGATGACCGGAGGATCCCGGACGTCCGATGTTTTGGCTCGGTAGAGAAGGTACTAGACGACCGGATGATCCCGAACATCCAATGTATTGGCTCAGTATAGAAGGTACCGGACGTCTAGTGGACGCTGGCCATCTAATGTTTTTGTACTGATGAGGAGAAGTCAGACATCCGGTGGAAACCGGAAATCTGATGTTTTGGCTCTGGAAAGGAGGTACCGGATGTCCGGTGAATACCGGTCGTTCGACACGCATCGGTCGTCCGACAGAACCAAGGCACAGAAGATGAGATCCTAAAGTAGATCATTTGAGCAAGACTTTTAGAGAGACCGCATGTTCCCTTCGTAATAGTGCGGGATCCCTATACTCAAGAACAAGCATAAAAAGGTGCCTAAGCCAGTAGACTTGTTTCTTCGTTCTTGAGGAAGATAAATATTTCCAAAGTCATAATCCACACACACATGATCCCGAGGGGACAAAAACCTGAGATATACTTGACAAAGTTTGTTAGTCCCCCTATGAGTATATTGTCATCAACATCAAAATAAGATTAAGGGCATGATTGCACTTTCGGTCTCTCCCTTTTTGGTAGTTGATGACAATATACACATAGTACAGAAGAAACAAGGTTGTTCTATGATTAAGACAGATTTATTGAAGAGCTCCCCCTCTCAGTGATAATCATTGCGAACATTATATGGAGAGCTCCCCCTCTCAGTGATAATCATTGCGAACATTATATGGAGAGCTCCCCCTCATAGTGACAACCATTAAAAATATATGAGCAAAATAAAACAAACTCTCAAACATAACCATCACAAGAGCACATCAACACAATATCATCATATTTCTTCATACATAAAACTTAGTGGTTCAACATAAGACATAGATAAAGTCATACACCTACTCAATAATGGTTCAACATAAGATAAGTTTTAACATAAATAGATTATAGTACTAGTTCTCCCCCTTGGCATCAAGTACCCAAAAGGGACAGAGAGAAATGAACAAACAGTCACAGGTCATCATCATCATCATCGTTAGGATCTCCACTACCACCAGCATCGTTGAAGAAATCAGCCCACTTAGGCCCTGGCAGGAAAGCAAAATCTGAAGGAGGAGCCACTCCATGACGGTCATTGTCACTAACATCGGGAGCTCTAGAGTCACGCATACGAGACTTCAAGGCATTCTTGGAGGTGATCAACCGAGTGACAACATCATGGTTTTCAGTGCAGGAGAAGGTGAAGGCCTTCATCATGGCAGAGTGAGCCTTTCTAAGAAAACAGGCAAGACGTCCAACCGACGCAGAGCTGGAAGTGGAGGGATGCGACTGAGCAGCAGACCTACAAGCAGGGGCAGACTTGGAGGAACCCTTGGGAGCAAAATCGTTGGCCATGTGAGGAGGAATAATC
>NW_025230549.1:0-931 GCF_018294505.1 Triticum aestivum
CTAAGACAGGGTGGCAGTGGTGTCACGTGCTCGTCTCGGCGTCCGTCGTCGCTACCGCGACGACGTCCGCCTCGACTCGCGTTACGCTAAGACAGGGTCGGAGTGGTGTCACGTGCTCGTCTCGGCGTCCGTTGTGGCTACCGCGACGATGTCCGCCTCGACTCGCGTTACGCTAAGACAGGGTGGGAATGGTGTCACGTGCTCGTCTCGGTGTCCGTCGTCGCTACCGCGACGACGTCCGCCTCGACTCGCGTTACGCTAAGACAGGGTGGGAATGATGTCACGTGCTCCTCTCGGCGTCCGTCGTCGCTACCGCGACGATGTCCGCCTCGACTCGCGTTACGCTAAGATAGGGTGGGAATGGTGTCACGTGCTCGTCTTGGTGTCCGTTGTCGCTACCGCAACGACGTCCGCCTCAACTCGCGTTACGCTAAGACAGGATGGGAATGGTGTCACGTGCTCGTCCGCCTCGACTCGCGTTACGCTAAGACAGGGTGGGAATGGTGTCACGTGCTCGTCTCGGCGTCCGTCGTCGCTACCGCGACAACGTCCGCCTCGACTCGTGTTACGCTAAGACAGGGTGGGAATGGTGTCACGTGCTCGTCTCGGCGTCCGTCGTCGCTACCGCAACGACGTCCGCCTCGACTGGCGTTACGCTAAGACAGGGTGGCAGTGGTGTCACGTGCTCGTCTCGGTGTCCGTCGTCGCTACCGCGACGACGTCCGCCTCGTCTCGCGTTACGCTAAGACAGGGTGGCAGTGGTGTCACGTGCTCGTCTCGGTGTCCAGCATCGCTACCGCGACGACGTCCGCCTCGACTCGCGTTACGCTAAGACAGGGTGGGAGTGGTGTCACGTGCTCGTCTCGGCGTCCGTCGTCGCTACCGCGACGACGTCCGCGTCGACTCGCGTTACGCTAAGACAGGGTGGGAA
>NW_025230549.1:941-1501 GCF_018294505.1 Triticum aestivum
GTCTCGGCGTCCATCGTCGCTACCGCGACGACATCTGCCTCGACTCGCGTTACGCTAAGATAGGGTGGGAATGGTGTCACGTGCTCGTCTCGGCGTCCATCGTCGCTACCCCGGCGACATCCACCTCGACTCGCGTTATGCTAAGACAGGGTGGCAGTGGTGTCACGTGCTCGTCTCGGCGTCCGGCCTCGCTACCGCGACGACGTCCGCCTCGACTCGCGTTATGCTAAGACAGGGTGGGAATGGTGTCACGTGCTCGTCTCGGCGTCCGTCATCGCTACCGCGATGACGTCCTCCTCGACTCGCGTTACGCTAAGACAGGGTGGGAATGGTGTTACGTGCTCGTCTCGGCGTCCGTCGTCGCTACCGCGACGACATCCGCCTCGACTCGTGTTACGCAAAGATAGGGTGGGAATGGTGTCACGTGCTCGTCTCGGTGTCCGTCGTCGCTACCGCAACGACGTCCGCCTCGACTCGTGTTACGCTAAGACAGGGTGGGAATGGTGTCACGTGCTCGTCCGCCTCGACTCGCGTTACACTAAGACAGGGTGGGAATGGTG
>NW_025230549.1:1511-2182 GCF_018294505.1 Triticum aestivum
GTCCGCCTCGACTCGCGTTACGCTAAGACAGGGTGGGAATGGTGTCACGTGCTCGTCTCGGCGTCCGTCGTCGCTACCGCGACGACGTCCGCCTCGACTCGCGTTACGCTAAGACAGGGTGGCAGTGGTGTCACGTGCTCGTCTCGGCGTCCGTCGTCGCTACCGCGACGACGTCCGCCTCGACTCGCGTTACGCTAAGACAAGGTAGGAATGGTGTCTCAAGGTTCAATGGTCGCACCATTCTGAGGATGAAGCAACTTGGGAAAGGGAGGATCGTCTTCGACTTGAATATCCCGCCTTCTTCCTGGAGGAACCCAAATCTCGGGACGAGATTCTTTTGAGTGGGGGTGAGTTGTCACACTCTAGCTAGTCATGCATTAGAGTGTTGCATCATGTTTATTCTTTCATCAGAAACTTGAAATGGGGATGACAGAACCCCCAGTCCCCTCTGAAACCAACTAGGGTTACTAAAATAATTTTTCAATGAACCTGAAATGCCCTTCTAAAATGCCCATCATTTTTGTCTTGGTTCAGAACCTCTGCCAAAAATGGTGCACATTTTCCTAGGCCATCCTAGGGTTTTTGAATTAAATCATAAATATTTGAATTTGGGCATTTAAAATAATATAAAATATTTAAATGCTCAAATATCTCCAAACTAAAATGTTTCA
>NW_025230549.1:2192-3048 GCF_018294505.1 Triticum aestivum
GACTCGCGTTACACTAAGACAGGGTGGGAATGGTGTCACGTGCTCGTCTCGGCGTCCGTCGTCGCTACCGTGACGACGTCCGCCTCGATTCGCGTTACGCTAAGACAAGATGGGAATGTTGTCACGTGCTTTTCTCGGCGTCCGTCGTCGCTACCGCGACGACGTCCGCCTCGACTCACGTTACGCTAAGACAGGGTGGCAGTGGTGTCACGTGCTCGTCTCGGCGTCCGTCGTCGCTACCGCGACGACGTCCGCCTCGACTCGCGTTACGTAAGGCATGGTGGGAATGGTGTCACGTGCTCGTCTCGGCGTCCGTCGTCGCTACCGCGACGACGTTCGCCTCGACTCGCGTTACGCTAAGACAGGGTGGGAATGGTGTCACGTGCTCGTCTCGGCGTCCGTCGTCGCTACCGCGACGACGTCCGCCTCGACTCGCGTTACGCTAAGACAGGGTGGGAATGGTGTTACGTGCTCGTCTCGGCGTCCGTCGTCGCCACCGCGACGATGTCCGCCTCGACTCGTGTTACACTAAGACAGGGTGGGAATGTTGTCACGTGCTCGTCTCGGCGTCCGTCGTCGCCACCGCGACGACGTCCGCCTTGACTCGTGTTACGCTAAGACAGGGTGGCAGTGGTGTCACGTGCTCGTCTCGGCGTCCGTCATCGCTACTGCGACGATGTCCGCCTCGACACGCGTTACGCTAAGACAGGGTCGGAATGGTGTCACGTGCTCGTCTCGGCGTTCGTCATCGCTACCGCGACGACGTCCGCCTCGACCCGCGTTACGCTAAGACAGGGTGGGAGTGGTGTCACGTGCTCGTCTCGGCGTCCGTCGTCGCTACCGCGACGACGTCCGC
>NW_025230549.1:3058-4225 GCF_018294505.1 Triticum aestivum
AAACTCCGGCCGGATCTCCTCATGGATGGAACCCGAATAGGCGATAAACCTGGACTAGAGACTTGAGTGTTTAGGTAGGTCGTGGTCTACACCCACGTCGGCTTTCGCTTGAAGTCTGCCGAGCACATGTCGTGTGCAGACGCTAAGTGGTGAAAACATGTATGAATAAGTACACCCCTGCAGGGTTAACATTATCTATTCGAATAGCCGTGTCCACGGAAAAGGACTTCTGGGTTGCTTATATCAGTTCATAGACAAGTGAAAGTGGATACTCTAAAATACGCAAGATAAGCGTGAGTGCTATGGATGGCGTTCTCGTAGGGAGACGGGAGCGGATCCATAGTGGTGTATTGATATGGTGAATATGTGGACTCGTGTGCGCCACCTCAAAAGAGTTACTTGCAGTCGTAGATCAGGATAGCCACCGAGTCAAAGCTGGCTTGCTGCAGTTAAACCCCACCATCCCTTTGTTGAAAATGATGCATATGTAGCTAGTTCTGATGTAAGTCTTGCTGGGTACATTTGTACTCATGTTTGCCTATTTTATGTTTTTGCAGAGAGACGTCAGTCTCGCTAGTAGTTCCGCGTGGTTTTCGACGTTTAGCTTGATACCTCAGCTACGATCTTGTGCCCTCGGCAGGATCTGGTAGATAGTCCGGCTTCTCAGCCCCTTTCATTTGTAGATGTCTGTACTCAGACATGTTAAGCTTCCGCTTGTGTTTTGATTTGTATGCTCTGAATGTTGGGTCATGAGACCCATGTTTGTAATATCTCGCTCTTCGGAGCCTATTGAATAAATACTTGAGTCGTAGAGTCATGTTGTGATGCCATGTTGTATTTGCACATATCGAGCATACCGCGACGACGTCCGCCTCGACTCGCGTTTACGCCAAGACAGGGTGGCAGTGGTGTCACGTGCTCGTCTCGGTGTCCGTCGTCGCTACCGCGACGACATCCGCCTCGACTCGCGTTACGCTAAGACAGGGTGGCAGTGGTGTCACGTGCTCGTCTCGGCGTCCGTCGTCGCTACCGCGACGACGTCCGCCTCGACTCGCGTTACGCTAAGACAGGGAGGCAGTGGTGTCACGTGCTCGTCTCGGCGTCCGTCGTCGCTACCGCGACGACGTCCGCCTCGACTCGCGTTACGCTAAGACAGGGTGGCTGTGG
>NW_025230549.1:4235-4978 GCF_018294505.1 Triticum aestivum
CGATGTCCGCCTCGACTCGCGTTATGCTAAGACAGGGTGGCACTGGTGTCACGTGCTCGTCTCGGCATCCGTCGTCGCTACCGCGACGACGTCCGCCTCGACTCGCGTTACGCGAAGACAGGGTGGCACTAGTGTCACGTGCTCGTCTCGGCGCCCGGCGTCGCTACCGCGACGACGTCCGCCTCGACTCATGTTACGCTAAGACAGGGCGACAGTGGTGTCACATGCTCGTCTCGGCGTCCATCGTCACTACCGCGACGACGTCCGCCTCGACTCACGTTACGCTAAGACAGGGCGACAGTGGTGTCACATGCTCGTCTCGGCGTCCATCGTCACTACCGCGATGAAGTCCGCCTCGACTCGCGTTACGCTAACACAGGACAACAGTGGTGTCACGTGCTCGTCTCGGCGTCCGTTGTCGCTACCGCGACGACGTCCGCCTCGACTCGCGTTACGCTAAGACAGGGTGGTAGTGGTGTCACGTGCTCGTCTCGGCGTCCGTCGTCGCTACCGCGACGACGTCCGCCTCGACTCGCGTTATGCTAAGACAGGGTGGCACTGGTGTCACGTGCTCGTCTCGGCGTCCGTCGTCGCTACCGCGACGACGTCCGCCTCGACTCGCGTTACGCTAAGGCAGGGTGGCATTGGTGTCAAGTGCTCGTCTCAGCGTCCGTCGTCGCTACCGCGACGACGTCCGCCTCAACTCGCGTTACGCTAAGACAGGGTGGCACTGGTGTCATGTG
>NW_025230549.1:4988-5549 GCF_018294505.1 Triticum aestivum
CGCTAAGGCAGGGTGGCATTGGTGTCAAGTGCTCGTCTCAGCGTCCGTCGTCGCTACCGCGACAACGTCCGCCTCAACTCGTGTTACGCTAAGACAGGGTGGCACTGGTGTCACGTGCTCGCCACAGCGTCCATCGTCGGTACCGCGACGACGTCCGCCTCGACTCGCGTTACGCTAAGACAGGGAGGCAGTGGTGTCACGTGCTTGTCTCGGTGTCCGTCGTCGCTACCGCGACGACGTCCGCCTCGACTCGCGTTACGCTAAGACAGGGTGGCACTGGTGTCACGTGCTTGTCTCGGTATCCATCGTCGCTACCGCGACGACGTCCGCCTCGACTCGCGTTACGCGAAGACAGGGTGGCACTAGTGTCACGTGCTCGTCTCGGCGCCCGGCGTCGCTACCGCGACAACGTCCGCCTCGACTCACGTTACGCTAAGACAGGGTGGCAGTGGTGTCACATGCTCATCTCGGCGTCCATCGTCACTACCGCGACGAAGTCCGCCTCGATTCGCGTTACGCTAACACAGGACGACAGTGGTGTCACGTGCTCGTCTCGGCGTC
>NW_025230549.1:6015-6814 GCF_018294505.1 Triticum aestivum
TACCGCGACGACGTCCGCCTCGACTCGCGTTACGCTAAGATAGGGTGGTAGTGGTGTCACGTGCTCGTCTCGGCTTCCGTCGTCGCTACCGCGACGACGTCCGCCTCGACTCGTGTTATGCTAAGACAGGTTGGTAGTGGTGTCGCGTGCTTGTCTCGGCGTTCGTCGTCGCTACCGCGACGACGTCCGCCTCGACTCACGTTACGCTAAGACAGGGTGGCACTAGTGTCACGTGCTCGTCTCGGCGTCCGACGTCGCTACCGCGACGACGTCCGCCTCGACTCGCGTTACGCTAAGATAGGGCGGCAGTGGTGTCACATGCTCGTCTCGGCGTCCATCGTCACTAGCGCGACGATGTCCGCCTCGACTCGCGTTACGCTAACACAGGACGTCAGTGGTGTCACGTGCTCGTCTCAGCGTCCGGCGTCGCTACCGTGATGACGTCCGCCTCGACTCGCGTTACGCTAAGACAGGGTGGTAGTGGTGTCACGTGCTCGTCTCAGCGTTCGTCGTCGCTACCGCGACGACGTCCGCCTCGACTCGCGTTATGCTAAGATAGGGTGGCACTGGTGTCACGTGCTTGTCTCGGTATCCATCGTCGCTACCGCGACAACGTCCGCCTCGACTCGCGTTATGCAAAGATAGGATGGCACTGGTGTCACGTGCTCGTCTCGGCGTCCGTCGTCGCTACCGAGACGACGTCCGCCTCGACTCGCGTTACGCTAAGACAGGGTGGCACTGGTGTCACGTGCTCGCCACGGCGTCCATCGTCGGTACCGCGACGACGTCCGCCTCGACT
>NW_025230549.1:7280-7841 GCF_018294505.1 Triticum aestivum
CGCTAAGGCAGGGTGGCATTGGTGTCAAGTGCTCGTCTCAGCGTCCGTCGTCGCTACCGCGACAACGTCCGCCTCAACTCGTGTTACGCTAAGACAGGGTGGCACTGGTGTCACGTGCTCGCCACAGCGTCCATCGTCGGTACCGCGACGACGTCCGCCTCGACTCGCGTTACGCTAAGACAGGGAGGCAGTGGTGTCACGTGCTTGTCTCGGTGTCCGTCGTCGCTACCGCGACGACGTCCGCCTCGACTCGCGTTACGCTAAGACAGGGTGGCACTGGTGTCACGTGCTTGTCTCGGTATCCATCGTCGCTACCGCGACGACGTCCGCCTCGACTCGCGTTACGCGAAGACAGGGTGGCACTAGTGTCACGTGCTCGTCTCGGCGCCCGGCGTCGCTACCGCGACAACGTCCGCCTCGACTCACGTTACGCTAAGACAGGGTGGCAGTGGTGTCACATGCTCATCTCGGCGTCCATCGTCACTACCGCGACGAAGTCCGCCTCGATTCGCGTTACGCTAACACAGGACGACAGTGGTGTCACGTGCTCGTCTCGGCGTC
>NW_025230549.1:8019-8762 GCF_018294505.1 Triticum aestivum
CGATGTCCGCCTCGACTCGCGTTATGCTAAGACAGGGTGGCACTGGTGTCACGTGCTCGTCTCGGCATCCGTCGTCGCTACCGCGACGACGTCCGCCTCGACTCGCGTTACGCGAAGACAGGGTGGCACTAGTGTCACGTGCTCGTCTCGGCGCCCGGCGTCGCTACCGCGACGACGTCCGCCTCGACTCATGTTACGCTAAGACAGGGCGACAGTGGTGTCACATGCTCGTCTCGGCGTCCATCGTCACTACCGCGACGACGTCCGCCTCGACTCACGTTACGCTAAGACAGGGCGACAGTGGTGTCACATGCTCGTCTCGGCGTCCATCGTCACTACCGCGATGAAGTCCGCCTCGACTCGCGTTACGCTAACACAGGACAACAGTGGTGTCACGTGCTCGTCTCGGCGTCCGTTGTCGCTACCGCGACGACGTCCGCCTCGACTCGCGTTACGCTAAGACAGGGTGGTAGTGGTGTCACGTGCTCGTCTCGGCGTCCGTCGTCGCTACCGCGACGACGTCCGCCTCGACTCGCGTTATGCTAAGACAGGGTGGCACTGGTGTCACGTGCTCGTCTCGGCGTCCGTCGTCGCTACCGCGACGACGTCCGCCTCGACTCGCGTTACGCTAAGGCAGGGTGGCATTGGTGTCAAGTGCTCGTCTCAGCGTCCGTCGTCGCTACCGCGACGACGTCCGCCTCAACTCGCGTTACGCTAAGACAGGGTGGCACTGGTGTCATGTG
>NW_025230549.1:8772-10012 GCF_018294505.1 Triticum aestivum
GTCTCGGCGTCCGTCGTCGCTACCGCGACGACGTCCGCCTCGACTCGCGTTACGCTAAGACAGGGTGGCACTGGTGTCACGTGCTCGTCTCGGCGTCCGTCGTCGCTACCGCGACGACGTCCGCCTTGACTCGCGTTACGCTAAGACAGGGTGGCAATGGTGTCACGTGCTCGTCTCGGTGTCCGTCGTCGCTACCGCGACGACGTCCGCCTCGACTCGCGTTATGCTAAGACAGGGTGGCGCTGGTGTCACCTGCTTGTCTCGGCGTCCGTCGACGCTACCGCGACGACGTCCGCCTCGACTCGCGTTACGCTAAGACAATGAGGCGATGGTGTCACCTGCTCGTCTCGGTGTCCGTCGTTGCTACCGCGACGACGTCCGCCTCGACTCGCGTTACGCTAAGATAGGGAGGCGATGGTGTCACCTGCTCATCTCGGCGTCCGCCGTCGCTACCGCGACGATGTCCGCCTCGACTGGCGTTACGCTAAGACAGGTAGGCAGTGGTGTCACGTGCTCGTCTCGGCGTCCGTCGTTGCTATCGCGACGACGTCCGCCTCGACTCACGTTACGCTAAGACAGGGAGGCGATGGTGTCACCTGCTCATCTCGGCGTCCGTCGTCGCTACCGCGACGATGTCCGCCTCGACTCGCGTTACGCTAAGACAGGGTGGCAGTACTATCATGTGCTAGTGTCGGCGTCCGTCGTCGCTACCGCGACGACGTCCGCCTTGACTCGCGTTACACTAAGACAGGGTGGCACTGGTGTCACGTGCTCGCCACGGCGTCCATCGTCGGTACCGCGACGACGTCCGCCTCGACTCGCGTTACGCTAAGACAGGGAGGCAGTGGTGTCACGTGCTTGTCTCGGTGTCCGTCATCGCTACTGCGACGACGTCCGCCTCGACTCGCGTTACGCTAAGACAGGGTGGCACTGGTGTCACGTGCTTGTCTCGGTGTCCATCGTCGCTACCGCGACGACGTCCGCCTCGACTCGCGTTATGCAAAGATAGGATGGCACTGGTGTCACATGCTCGTCTCGGCGTCCGTCGTCGCTACCGCGACGACGTCCGCCTCGACTCGCGTTACGCTAAGACAGGGTGGCACTGGTGTCACGTGCTCGTCTCGGCGTCCGTCGTCGCTACCGCGACGACGTCCGCCTTGACTCGCGTTAGCTAAGACAGGGTGGCACTGGTGTCACGTGCTCGTCTCGGCATCCGTCGTCGCTACCGCGACGACGTCCG
>NW_025230549.1:10022-10445 GCF_018294505.1 Triticum aestivum
ACGTCCGCCTCGACTCGCGTTACGCTAAGACAGGGAGGCAGTGGTGTCACATGCTCGTCTCGGCGTCCGTTGTCGCTACCGCGACGACGTCCGCCTCGACTCGCGTTACGCTAAGACAGGGTGGCAATGGTGTCACGTGCTCGTCTCGGCGTCCGTCGTCGCTACCGCGACGACGTCCGCCTCGAATCGCGTTACGCTAAGACAGGGTGGCAGTGGTGTCACGTGCTCGTCTCGGCGTCCGTCGTTGCTACCGCGACGACGTCCGCCTCGACTCGCGTTACCCTAAGATAGACAGGGTGGCACTGGTGTCACGTACTCGTCTCGGCGTCCGTCGTCGCTACCGCGACGACGTCCGCCTCGACTCGCGTTACGCTAAGACAGGGTGGCAGTGGTGTCACGTGCTCGTCTCGGCGTCCGTCGTCG
>NW_025230549.1:10455-11092 GCF_018294505.1 Triticum aestivum
CGTCGTTACCGCGACGAAGTCCGCCTCGACTCGCGTTACGTTAAGACATGGAGGCACTGGTGTCACGTGCTTGTCTCGGCGTCCGTCATCGCTACCGCGACGACGGCCGCCTCGACTCGCTTACGCTAAGACAGGGTTGCAATACTGTCACGTGCTCGTCTCGGCGTCTGTCGTCGCTACCACGACGACGTCCGCCTCGACTCGCGTTACGCTAAGACAGGGTGGCAATGGTGTCACGTGCTCGTCTCGGCGTCCGTCGTCGCTACCGCGACGACGTCCGCCTCGACTCGCGTTATGCTAAGACAGGATGGCACTGGTGTCACGTGCTCGTCTCGGCGTCCGTCGTCGCTACCGCGACGACGTCCGCCTCAACTCGCGTTATGCTAAGACAGGGTGGCACTGGTGTCACGTGCTCGTCTCGGCGTCCGTCGTCGCTACCACGACGACGTCCGCCTCGACTCACGTTACGCTAAAAAAGGGAGGCAGTGCTGTCACGTGCTCGTCTCGGCGTCCGTCGTCGCTACCGCGACGACGTCCGCCTCGACTCGCGTTATGCTAAGACAGGGTTGCAGTGCTGTCACGTGCTCGTCTCGGCGTCCATCGTCGCTACCGCGACGTCCGCCTTGACTCGCGTTAC
>NW_025230549.1:11102-11625 GCF_018294505.1 Triticum aestivum
GCCGTCGCTACCGCGACGACATCCGCCTCGACTCGCGTTATTCTAAGACTGGGAGGCAGTGCTGTCACGTGCTCGTCTAGACGTCCCTAAGACAGGGTGGCAGTGGTGTCACGTGCTCGTCTCGGCGTACGTTGTCGCTACCGCGACGACGTACGCCTTGACTCACGTTACGCTAAGACAGGGTGGCAGTGGTGTCACGTGCTCGTCTCGACGTCCGTCGTCGCTACCACGACGACGTCCGCCTCGACTCGCGTTACGCTAAGACAGGGTGGCAGTGGTGTCACGTGCTCGTCTCGGCGTCCGTCGTCGCTACCGCGACGACGTCCGCCTCGACTCGCGTTACGCTAAGACAGGGTGGCAGTGGTGTCACGTGCTTGTCTCGGCGTCCGTCCTTGCTACCGCGACGACGTCCGCCTCGACTTGTGTTACGCTAAGACGGGGTGGCAGTGGTGTCACGTGCTCGTCTCGGCGTCCGTCGTCGCTACAGCGATGACGTCCGCCTCGACTCGCGTTACGCTAAGAC
>NW_025230549.1:11635-12530 GCF_018294505.1 Triticum aestivum
CAGGGTGGCACTGGTGTCACGTGCTCGTCTCGGCATCCGTCGTCGCTACCGCGACGACGTCCGCCTCGACTCGCGTTACGCGAAGACAGGGTGGCACTAGTGTCACGTGCTCGTCTCGGCGCCGGGCGTCGCTACCGCGATGACGTCCGCCTCGACTCACGTTACGCTAAGACAGGGCGGCAGTGGTGTCACATGCTCGTCTCGGCGTCCATCGTCACTACCGCGACGAAGTCCACCTCGATTCGCGTTACGCTAACACAGGACGACAGTGGTGTCACGTGCTCATCTCGGCGTCCGTTGTCGCTACCGCGACGACGTCCGCCTCGACTCGCGTTACGCTAAGACAGGGTGGTAGTGGTGTCACGTGCTCGTCTCGGCGTCCGTCGTCGCTACCGCAACGACGTACGCCTCAACTCGCGTTACGCTAAGACAGGGTGGCACTGGTTTCACGTGCTCGTCTCGGCGTCCATCGTCGCTA
Organism: Triticum aestivum; assembly: GCF_018294505.1. Classification (NCBI taxonomy): domain Eukaryota; kingdom Viridiplantae; phylum Streptophyta; class Magnoliopsida; order Poales; family Poaceae; genus Triticum; species Triticum aestivum. Next base: position 12,114 of record NW_025230549.1, read on the forward strand.
CCGCGACGACGTCCGCCTCGACTCGCGTTACGCTAAGACAGGGCGGCAGTGGTGTCACGTGCTCGTCTCGGCGTCCGTCTTCGCTACCGCGACGACGTCCGCCTCGACTCGCGTTACGCTAACACAGGGCAGCAGTTGTGTCACGTGCTCGTCTCGGTGTCCATCATCGCTACACTAAGACAGGGTGGCATTGGTCTCACATGCTCGTCTCGGCGTCCGTCGTCGCTACCACGACGATGTCCGCCTCGACTCGCGTTACGCTAAGACAACGAGGCGATGGTGTCACCTGCTCGTCTCGGCGTCCGTCGTTGCTACCGCGACGATGTCCGCCTCGACTCGCGTTACGCTAAGACAGGGAGGCGATGGTGTCACCTGCTCATCTCGGTGTCCGTCGTCGCTACCGCGACGATGTCCGCC
>NW_025230549.1:13439-13936 GCF_018294505.1 Triticum aestivum
ATGTCCGCCTCGACTCGCGTTACGCTAACACAGGACGACATTGGTGTCATGTGCTCGTCTCGGCGTCCGTCGTCGCTACCACGACGACGTCCACCTCAACTCGCGTTATGCTAAGACAGGGTGGCATTGGTGTCACGTGCTCGTCTCGGCGTCCGTCATCGCTACCGCGACGACGTCCGCCTCAACTCACGTTATGCTAAGACAGGGAGGCATTGGTGTCACGTGCTCGTCTCGGCGTCCGGCGTCGCTACCGCGACGACGTCCGCCTCGACTCGCGTTACGCTAAGACAGGGCGGCAGTGGTGTCACATGCTCGTCTCGGCGTCCATCGTCACTACCGCGACGACGTCCGCCTCGACTAGCGTTACGCTAACACAAGACGGCAGTGGTGTCACGTGCTCGTCTCGGCGTCCGTCGTCGCTACCGCGACGACGTCCGCCTCGACTCGCGTTACGCTAAGACAGGGTGGTAGTGGTGTCACGTGCTTGTCTCGGCGTC
>NW_025230550.1:0-743 GCF_018294505.1 Triticum aestivum
CATTTTGAAAATGACCCAAATAAAAATTTCTCCAAAAGGGTCCAAGAAAATGCTCATGTTGCTCTCTGAAAATATTGGACAGAGATAAAAATCAAACCAATATTTTTAGTGGCTCATGGACATTTATTTTGGGCATTTGGAATTAATGCATAAATATTTGCATTGGAAATATATTAATTATATATATTAATATATGCCCAAATATTATGCCATTTATAAAAGAGCTCTGGAATAATATATATAGCTCCTGCAAAAATTGGCATAAGTTAAATAAATGATTTAATATATTATTTAAATCAAAACAAATGTCAGAAATTAGAAAAACAGAAAAATATATAACAGGAGGAGCTTACCTGGGCTCCTCCACTGTGCGGCCAGCCAGCTGGCCGGCCCAGCCAGCAGCCGGCCCAGCCCACCTCCCTCCTCTGTCGTCTTCGTCCCGACAGAGGGAGGGGAGTGTGGCCGGCGCGCGCGCGCGCCACCGCGCCACGCCACCTCTCTCCCTGCCTGCCTGCCCTCCCGTCCTCGCCTCGATGCCCTGGACGACGCCACGCCTCCCCCCTGCTCTCTCTCACTCTCCCCCCGGCTCTTCCTTCCTCTCCCTCGCTCTCTCTCTCACACGGCCGAACACCACCGTCGCCGCCGTTCGCCATAGCAGCCATCTCCGGCCACCCCTCGCTCCCCCGACTAGCTCAGAAGCTCCGCCACGACCCCCTCTTCCTCCCCACCGCTCCACAGCTCCC
>NW_025230550.1:753-2153 GCF_018294505.1 Triticum aestivum
CCCTCCTCTCCCTCGCTCTCTCTCTCACACGGCCGAACACCACCGTCGCCGCCGTTCGCCATAGCAGCCATCTCCGGCCACCCCTCGCTCCCCCGACTAGCTCAGAAGCTCCGCCACGACCCCCTCTTCCTCCCCACCGCTCCACAGCTCCCCGGAAGCCCTGCATCGCCGCCACGTCGCCGTTCCCCTCTTCGGGCTCCGACCATCGTCGCCGTCGAATTCGTCGTCTCCAGCGCGTCTCCGAGCCTGCTAACCATCCCTGCAGCTCCGCGGTGAGCCCCCGGATCGTTTCCCCCTTCTCCCCTGGTCTCTTTCGACCTCTAGGCCCTAGCCCCACCTTGGCCGAGAGCTCCACGCCGCCGGCGATGTCGCCGTCGTGGCCACGGTCACCGTAGCACCCAACCGAGCGCACTATCGTGCTCCCCACCTCACCAGGAGCACGTAGCACGCACTAACGCCTCCCCAAACCCCCTGCAACGTCGATTCCGACCGCACCCGAACTCCGGCAGCCGCAGCCGAGCTCGCCGCCGTCGACTCCGGCCACCCCAGGGCCAGCCACGGCCACCGTCCGACGCGCCGTCGAGCTAGCTATCCAACGCACCTAGCCGCACGCCGTTTGGAGCACCACAGAGGAAACCCGAGGCCCCTGCAAGCCGCGGACCTCGCCGGCGACTAACCGCCGGCGGGTTTGACCTGTCCGACCTGAGGTTTGACCCCCCCCAGGGTCACTGACGCGTGGGCCCTGTCGGACAGGTGGTTAGTTAGTACTAATTACCGTTAGTCAACCCCCCCTGACACTGACAGTGGGCCCCAGCGCCACTAATCCCTAATTAGGATTAATTTAAACCTGTTAAACCCCCCTGTCACTGACGTGTGGCCCCTACACGTTAGGTTTGACTTCAGCCAGCCGCAGTTGACCACTGACGTCATGCTGACGTCATGCTGGCGCAATAATTATAATTTCTGGATTTAATTTAAATCAGGAAATTCCAGAATATTATTTAAACTTCAAAAATTCATAACTTTTATTCTGTAACTCCAATTTGGACAAATTATATATGAAAAATGATCAGAAAAATCCAATCTATCCATCTGTACCATTTTCATGCATGATCAAACAAGTTAAATTGATGTTTTAAGCAGAACAAGGAAAAGCACTTTAAAAGGCCATGTTTGAGTTTGAAATTTGAATCTTTGATTCAAATTTGTTCAAACCCTTCTGGTTTTAGTTGCATTAGCCCAACACACTCATATTGCTATGTTTCATGCATGCATCATATTGTTGCACATTGTTTGGTGATGGTTGTGTATCGGTGTCCTTTGCGACAGGTTCTGCCTCCGAAGAGTACCGTGATTACCCTAACGAAGAACCGTATCAGTGCATCGAACCATCAGGCAAG
>NW_025230550.1:9581-11532 GCF_018294505.1 Triticum aestivum
TTGTGTTCAGTATGCAGTATTCAAAGCGACGTCATCAATTTCCAACATGTTCTGACATCATTTGTTGTTTTTCGGTCATTTACCTAATTGTTTAGAGAGCTAAATGACCGTGAAACTGAAAATCACTACAAAATGAATTCTGAAAATGTTGAAACTTGGCATGGTATCATCAATTCACCCGCATAGCATGTGCGAAAGAGTAGAGAGGGTCACGGCAAAAACTAGACGCACTTCGTGTACAAACTGGACAAACTCTTTCGGAGTATCACGGTTTCGGACGAGAACTCATTTGTTACACGGGCACTTCAATGTTTTTTAAACTTATTTGAACTCTGGACTTCTTTTGTGTTCAGTATGCAGCATTCAAAGCAACGTCATCAATTCACCCGCATAGCATGTGCGAAAGGGTAGAGAGGGTCACGGCATAAACTGGACGCACTTCGTGTACAAACTGGACAAACTCTTTCGGAGTATCAGGCTTTCGGACGAGAACTCATCTGTTACACGGGAACTTCAATGTTTTTTAAACCTATTTGAACTCCGGACTTCTTTTGTGTTCAGTATGCAGCATTCAAAGCAACGTCATCAATTTCCAACATGTTCTGACATCATTTCTTGTTTTTCGGTCATTTACCTAATTGTTTAGAGAGCTAAATGACCGTGAAATTGAAAATCACTACAAAATGAATTCTGAAAATGTTGAAACTTGGCATGGTGTCATCATTTCACCCGCATAGCATGTGCGAAAGAGTAGACAGGGTCACGGAAAAAACCGGACGCACTTCGTGTACAAACTGGACAAACTCTTTTGGAGTATCAGGGTTTCGGACGAGAACTCATCTGTTACACGGGCACTTCAATGTTTTTTAAACTTATTTGAACTTCGGACTTCTTTTGTGTTCAGTATAAAGCATTCAAAGCGATGTCATCAATTTCCAACATGTTCTGACATCATTTGTTGTTTTTCGGTCATTTACCTAATTGTTTAGAGAGCTAAATGACCGTGAAATTGAAAATCACTACAAAATGAATTCTGAAAATGTTGAAACTTGGCATGGTATCATCAATTCACCCGCATAGCATGTGCGAAAGAGTAGAGAGGGTCACGGCAAAAACTGGACGCACTTCGTGTACAAACTGGACAAACTCTTTCGGAGTATCAGGGTTTCGGACGAGAACTCATCTGTTACACGGGCACTTCAATGTTTTTTCAACTTATTTGAACTCCGGACTTCTTTTGTGTTCAGTATGCAGCATTCAAAGCAACGTCATCAATTTCCAACATGTTCTGACATCATTTGTTGTTTTTCGGTCATTTACCTAATTGTTTAGAGAGCTAAATGACCGTGAAATTGAAAATCACTACAAAATGAATTCTGAAAATGTTGAAACTTGGCATGGTATCATCATTTCACCCGCATAGCATGTGCGAAAGAGTAGAGAGGGTCACGGCAAAAACTGGACGCACTTCGTGTACACACTGGACAAACTCTTTCGGAGTATCAGGGTTTCGGACGAGAACTCATATAATACACAGGCACTTCAATGTTTTTTAAACTTATTTGAACTCCGGACTTCTTTTGTGTTCAGTATGCAGTATTCAAAGCGACGTCATCAATTTCCAACATGTTCTAACATCATTTGTTGTTTTTCGGTCATTTACCTAATTGTTTAGAGAGCTAAATGACCGTGAAACTGAAAATCACTACAAAATGAATTCTGAAAATGTTGAAACTTGGCATGGTATCATCAATTCACCTGCATAGCATGTGCGAAAGAGTAGAGAGGGTCACGGCAAAAACTGGACGCACTTCGTGTACAAACTGGACAAACTCTTTCGGAGTATCACGGTTTCGGACGAGAACTCATTTGTTACACGGGCACTTCAATGTTTTTTAAACTTATTTGAACTCCGGACTTCTTTTGTGTTCAGTATGCAGCATTCAAAGCA
>NW_025230550.1:13416-13936 GCF_018294505.1 Triticum aestivum
CCGTGAAATTAAAAATCACTACAAAATAAATTCTGGAAATGTTGAAACTTGGCATGGTATCATCATTTCACTCGCATAACATGTGCTAAATAGTAGAGAGGGTCACGGCAAAAACTGGACGCACCTCGTGTACAAACTGGACAAACTCTTTCAGAGTATCAGGGTTTCGGACGAGAACTCATCTGTTACACGGGCACTTCAATGTTTTTCAAACTTATTTGAACTCCGGACTTCTTTTGTGTTCAGTATGCATCATTCAAAGCGACGTCATCAATTTCCAACATCTTCTGACATCATTTGTTGTTTTTCGGTCATTTACCTAATTGTTTAGAGAGCTAAATGACCATGAAATTGAAAATCACTACAAAATGAATTCTGAAAATGTTGGAACTTGGCATGGTATCATCAATTCACCCGCATAGCATGTGCGAAAGAGTAGAGAGGGTCACGGCAAAAACTGGACGCACTTCGTGTACAAACTGGACAAACTCTTTCGGAGTATCAGGGTTTCGGACGAGAA
>NW_025230551.1:0-756 GCF_018294505.1 Triticum aestivum
TCATGCATTTACTGATTTTTTTGAGCTATAAGACCCTGAAATTGAAAAGCACTACAAATGAACCCTGAAAAGGTTGAAATTGGCATGGTGTCATCATTTCACCCACATAGCATGTGCAAGAATGTAGAGAGGCTTACTGAAAAAAACTGGATGCACTTCGTGTACAAAACGGACAATCTCATTCGAAGTATCAGGGTATCACACGGAAACTCGTGTGTTACAAAGAGATTTCATTTTCTTGAACTTATTTGAACTCCTGGTTTTTCTGTGTTCAAAATGCACCATTCAAAGCCACATCATCGATTTCAACCCTTTCTTACTTCATTTGTTATTTTTCATGCATTTACTGATTTTTTTGAGCTATAAGACCCTGAAATTGAAAAAAGCACTACAAATGAACTCTGAAAAGGTTGAAAGTTGGCATGGTGTCATCATTTCACCCACATAGCATGTGCAAGAAAGTAGAGAGGCTTACGGTAAAAACTGGATGCACTTCATGTACAAAACGGACAATCTCATTCGAAGTATCAGGGTTTCACACTGAAACTCGTCTGTTACAAAGGGATTTCATTTTCTTGATCTTATTTGAACTCCATAGTTTTTCTGTGTTCAAGATGCACCATTCAAAGCCACATCATCAATTTTCAACCCTTTCTGACTTCATTTGTTATTTTTCATGCATTTATTGATTTTTTTGAGCTATAAGACCCTGAAATTGAAAAGCACTACAAATGAACTCTGAAAAGGTTGAAAGTT
>NW_025230551.1:766-1616 GCF_018294505.1 Triticum aestivum
ATGTGCAAGAAAGTAAAGAGTCTTACGGCAAAAACTGGATGCACTTCGTGTACAAAACGGACAATCTCATTCGACGTATCAGGGTTTCACATGAAAACTCGTCTGTTACAAAGGGATTTCATTTTCTTGAACTTATTTGAACTCCATAGTTTTTCTGTGTTCAAAATGCACCATTCAAAGCCACATCATCACTTTTCAACCCTTTGTGACTTCACTTGTTATTTTTCATGCATTTACTGATTTTTTGAGCTATAGGACCCTGAAATTGAAAAGCACTACAAATGAACTCTGAAAAGGTTGAAAGTTGGCATGGTGTCATCATTTCACCCACATAGCATGTTCAAGAAAGTAGAGAGGCTTACGGCAAAAACTGGATGCACTTCGTGTACAAAACGGACAATCTCATTCGAAGTATCAGGGTTTCACACGGAAACTCGTGTGTTACAAAGGGATTTCATTTTCTTGAACTTATTTGAACTCCTAGTTTTTCTGTGTTCAAAATGCACCATTCAAAGCCACATCATCGATTTTCAACCCTTTCTGACTTCATTTGTTATTTTTCATGCATTTATTGATTTTTTTGAGCTATAAGACCCTGAAATTGAAAAGCACTACAAATGAACTCTGAAAAGGTTGAAAGTTGGCATGGTGTCATCATTTCACCCACATAGCATGTGCAAGAAAGTAAAGAGGCTTACGGCAAAAACTGGATGCACTTCGTGTACAAAACGGACAATCTCATTCAAAGTATCAGGGTTTCACACGGAAAGTCGTCTGTTACAAAGGGATTTCATTTTCTTGAACTTATTTGAACTCCTAGTTTTTCTGTGTTCAAAATGCACCATTCAAA
>NW_025230551.1:1626-2970 GCF_018294505.1 Triticum aestivum
TGAAAGTTGGCATGGTGTCATCATTTCACCCACATAGCATGTGCAAGAAAGTAGAGAGGCTTACGGAAAAAAACTGGATGCACTTCGTGTACAAAACGGACAATCTCATTCGAAGTATCAGGGTATCACACGGAAACTCGTGTGTTACAAAGAGATTTCATTTTCTTGAACTTATTTGAACTCCATAGTTTTTCTGTGTTCAAAATGCACCGTTCAAAGGCACATCATCAATTTTCAACCCTTTCTGTCTTCATTTGTTATTTTTCATGCATTTACTGAGTTTTTTAGCTATAAGACCCTGAAATTGAAAAGCACTACAAATTAACTCTGAAAAGGTTAGAAGTTGGCATGGTGTCATCATTTCACACACATAGCATGTGCAAGAAAGTAGAGAGGCTTACGGAAAACACTGGATGCACTTCGTGTACAAAATGGACAATCTCATTCGAAGTATCAGGGTTTCACACGGAAACTCATCTGTTACAAAGGGATTTCATTTTATTGATCTTATTTGAACACCATAGTTTTTCTGTGTTCAAAATGCGCCCTTCAAAGCAACATCATCTATTTTAACCCTTTCTGACTCCATTTGTTATTTTTCATGCATTTACTGATTTTTTTGAGCTATAAGACCCTGAAATTGAAAAGCACTACAAATGAACCCTGAAAAGGTTGAAATTGGCATGGTGTCATCATTTCACCCACATAGCATGTGCAAGAATGTAGAGAGGCTTACTGAAAAAAACTGGATGCACTTCGTGTACAAAACGGACAATCTCATTCGAAGTATCAGGGTATCACACGGAAACTCGTGTGTTACAAAGAGATTTCATTTTCTTGAACTTATTTGAACTCCTGGTTTTTCTGTGTTCAAAATGCACCATTCAAAGCCACATCATCGATTTCAACCCTTTCTTACTTCATTTGTTATATTTCATGCATTTACTGATTTTTTTGAGCTATAAGACCCTGAAATTGAAAAAAGCACTACAAATGAACTCTGAAAAGGTTGAAAGTTGGCATGGTGTCATCATTTCACCCACATAGCATGTGCAAGAAAGTAGAGAGGCTTACGGAAAAAAACTGGATGCACTTCGTGTACAAAACGGACAATCTCATTCGAAGTATCAGGGTATCACACGGAAACTCGTGTGTTACAAAGAGATTTCATTTTCTTGAACTTATTTGAACTCCATAGTTTTTCTGTGTTCAAAATGCACCGTTCAAAGGCACATCATCAATTTTCAACCCTTTCTGTCTTCATTTGTTATTTTTCATGCATTTACTGAGTTTTTTAGCTATAAGACCCTGAAATTGAAAAGCACTACAAATTAACTCTGAAAA
>NW_025230551.1:3113-3795 GCF_018294505.1 Triticum aestivum
TCTGAAAAGGTTAGAAGTTGGCATGGTGTCATCATTTCACACACATAGCATGTGCAAGAAAGTAGAGAGGCTTACGGCAAACACTGGATGCACTTCGTGTACAAAATGGACAATCTCATTCGAAGTATCAGGGTTTCACACGGAAACTCATCTGTTACAAAGGGATTTCATTTTATTGATCTTATTTGAACGCCATAGTTTTTCTGTGTTCAAAATGCGCCCTTCAAAGCAACATCATCGATTTTCAACCCTTTCTGACTCCATTTGTTATTTTTCATGCATTTACTGATTTTTTTGAGCTATAAGACCCTGAAATTGAAAAGCACTACAAATGAACCCTGAAAAGGATGAAAGTTGGCATGGTGTCATCATTTCACCCACATAGCATGTGCAAGAAAGTAGAGAGGCTTACGGAAAAAAACTGGATGCACTTCGTGTACAAAACGGACAATCTCATTCGAAGTATCAGGGTATCACACGGAAACTCGTGTGTTACAAAGAGATTTCATTTTCTTGAACTTATTTGAACTCCATAGTTTTTCTGTGTTCAAAATGCACCGTTCAAAGGCACATCATCAATTTTCAACCCTTTCTGTCTTCATTTGTTATTTTTCATGCATTTACTGAGTTTTTTAGCTATAAGACCCTGAAATTGAAAAGCACTACAAATTAACTCTGAAAA
>NW_025230551.1:11283-11852 GCF_018294505.1 Triticum aestivum
TCTCATTCGAAGTATCAGGGTTTCACACGAAAACTCGTCTGTTACAAAGGGATTTCATTTTCTTGAACTTATTTGAACTCCTAGTTTCTCTGTGTTCAAAATGCACCATTCAAAGCGACATCATTGATTTTCAACCCTTTCTGACTTCATTTGTTATTTTTCATGCATTTACTGATATTTTTGAGCTATAAGCCCCTGAAATTGAAAAGCACTACAAATGAACTCTGAAAAGGTTGAAAGTTTGCATGGTGTCATCATTTCACCCACATAGCATGTGCAAGAAATTAGAGAGGCTTAAGGCAAAAACTGGATGCACTTCGTGTACAAAACAAACAATCTCATTCGAAGTATCAGGGTTTCATAGGGAAACTCGTCTGTTACAAAGGGATTTCATTTTCTTGAACTTATTTGAACTCCATAGTTTTTCTGTGTTAAAAATGCACCATTCAAAGGCACATCATCAATTTCCAACCCTTTCTGTCTTCATTTGTTATTTTTCATGCATTTACTGAGTTTTTTGACCTATAAGACCCTGAAATTGAAACGCACTACAAATTAACTCTGAAAAG
>NW_025230551.1:11893-13370 GCF_018294505.1 Triticum aestivum
GATTTCATTTTCTTGAACTTATTTGAACTCCATAGTTTTTCTGTGTTAAAAATGCACCATTCAAAGGCACATCATCAATTTCCAACCCTTTCTGTCTTCATTTGTTATTTTTCATGCATTTACTGAGTTTTTTGACCTATAAGACCCTGAAATTGAAAAGTACTACAAATTAACTCTGAAAAGGTTGAAAGTTGGCATGGTGTCATCATTTCACCCACATAGCATGTGCAAGAAAGTAGAGAGGCTTACGGCAAAAACTGTATGCACTTCGTGTACAAAACGGACAATCTCATTCGAAATATCAGGGTTTCACACGGAAACTCGTCTGTTACAAAGGGATTTCATTTTCCTGATCTTATTTGAACTCCATAGTTTTTCTGTGTTCAAAATGCACCATTCAAAGCCACATCATCAATTATCAACCTTTTCTGACTCCATTTGTTAGTTTTCATGCATTTACTGATTTTTTTGAGCTATAAGACCCTGAAATTGAAAAGCACTACAAATGAACTCTAAAAAGGTTGAAAGTTGGCATGGTGTCATCATTTCACCCACATAGCCTGTGCAAGAAAGTAGAGAAGCTTAAGGCAAAAACTGGATGCACTTCGTGTACAAAACGGACAATCTCATTCAAAGTATCAGGGTTTCATACGGAAACTCATCTGTTACAAAGGGATTTCATTTTCTGGAACTTATTTGAACTCCATAGTTTTTCTGTGTTCAAAATGCACCATTCAAAGCCACATCATCGATTTTCAACCCTTTCTGACTCCATTTGTTATTTTTCATGCATTTACTGATTTTTTTGAGCTATAAGACCCTGAAATTGAAAAGCACTACAAATGAACTCTGAAAAGGTTGAAAGTTGGCATGGTGTCATCATTTCACCCACATAGCATGTGCAAGAAAGTAGAGAGGCTTACGGAAAAAAACTGGATGCACTTCGTGTACAAAACGGACAATCTCATTCGAAGTATCAGGGTATCACACGGAAACTCGTGTGTTACAAAGAGATTTCATTTTATTGAATTTATTTGAACTCCTTGTTTTTCTGTGTTCAAAATGCACCATTCAAAGCCACATCATCGATTTTCAACCCTTTCTGACTTCATTTTTTATTTTTCATGCATTTACTGATTTTTTTGAGCTATAAGACCCTGAAATTGAAAAAAGCACTACAAATGAACTCTGAAAAGGTTGAAAGTTGGCATGGTGTCATCATTTCACCCACATAGCATGTGCAAGAAAGTAGAGAGGCTTACTGCAAAAACTGGATGCACTTCGTGTACAAAACGGACAATCTCATTCGAAGTATCAGGGTTTCACACGGAAACTCGTCTGTTACAAAGGGATTTCATTTTCTTGATCTTATTTGAACTCCATAGTTTTTCTGTGTTCAAAATGCACCATTCAAAGCCACATCATCAATTTTCAACCCTTTCTGACTTCATTTGTTATTTTTCATGCATTTACTGAT
>NW_025230551.1:13399-13934 GCF_018294505.1 Triticum aestivum
TCGTGTACAAAACGGACAATCTCATTCGAAGTATCAGGGTTTCACACGGAAACTCGTCTGTTACAAAGGGATTTCATTTTCTTGATCTTATTTGAACTCCATAGTTTTTCTGTGTTCAAAATGCACCATTCAAAGCCACATCATCAATTTTCAACCCTTTCTGACTTCATTTGTTATTTTTCATGCATTTAATGATTTTTTTGAGCTATAAGACCCTGAAATTGAAAAGCACTACAAATGAACACTGAAAAGGTTGAAAGTTGGCATGGTGTTATCATTTCACCCACATAGCCTGTGCAAGAAAGTAGAGAGGCTTAAGGCAAAAACTGGATGCACTTCATGTACAAAACGGACAATCTCATTCGAAGTATCAGGGTTTCATACGGAAACTCGTCTGTTACAAAGGGATTTCATTTTCTGGAACTTATTTGAACTCCATAGTTTTTCTGTGTTCAAAATGCACCATTCAAAGGCACATCATCAATTTTCAACCCTTTCTGTCTTCATTTGTTATTTTTCATGCATTTACTGATTT
>NW_025230552.1:0-495 GCF_018294505.1 Triticum aestivum
CTGCAAATGATGTCAGAACGTGTTGGAAGTTCATGACGTCGCTTTGAAAGATGCATACTGAACGCAAAAACAGGCTGGAGTTCAAATAAATATAAAAAACATTGAAGTGCTAGTGTAACAGATGAGTTCTCGTCCGAAACCCTGATACGCCGAAAGAGATTGTCCAGTTTGTACACGAGGTGCGTCCAGTTTTCGCCGTGACCCTCTCTACTCTTTTGCACATGCTATGCGGGCGAAATGATGATACCGTGCCAAGTTCCTACATTTTCAGAGTTCATTTTGTAGTGATTTTCAATTTCACCGTCATTTAGCTCACTAAACAAATCGGTAAATGACTGAAAAACAGCAAATGATGTCAGAACTTGTTGGAAGTTCATGACGTCGCTTTGAAAGATGCATACTGAACGCAAAAATAGGCTGGAGTTTAAATAAGTTTAAAAAACATTGAAGTGCCCGTGTAACAGATGAGTTCTCGTCTGAAACCCTGATACTCCG
>NW_025230552.1:505-3185 GCF_018294505.1 Triticum aestivum
AAAGATGCATACTGAACGCAAAAATAGGCTGGAGTTCAAATAAGTTTAAAAAACATTGAAGTGCCCGTGTAACAGATGAGTTCTCGTCCGAAACCCTGATACTCCGAAAGAGATTGTCCAGTTTGTACACGAGGTGCGTCCAGTTTTCGCCGTGACCCTCTCGACTCTTTTGCACATGCTATGCGGGCGCAATGATGATACCATGCCAAGTTCCTACATTTTTAGAGTTCATTTTGTAGTGATTTTCAATTTCACCGTCATTTAGCTCTCTAAACAAATCGGTAAATGACTGAAAAACAGCAAATGATGTCAGAACGTGTTGGAAATTGATGACGTCGCTTTGAAAGATGCATACTGAACGCAAAAATAGGCTGGATTTCAAATAAGTTTAAAAAACATTGAAGTGCCCGTGTAACAGATGAGTTCTCGTCCGAAACCCTGATACTCCGAAAGAGATTGTCCAGTTTGTACATGAGGTGCGTCCAGTTTTCGCCGTGACCCTCTCTACTCTTTTGCACATGCTATGCGGGGGAAATGATGATACCATGCCAAGTTCAAACATTTTCAGAGTTCATTTTGTAGTGATTTTCAATTTCACCGTCATTTAGCTCTCTAAACAAATCGGTAAATGACTGAAAAACAGCAAATGGTGTCAGAACGTGTTGGAAATTGATGACGTCGCTTTGAAAGATGCATACTGATCGCAAAAATAGGCTGGAGTTCAAATAAGTTTAAAAAACATTGAAGTGCCCATGTAACAGATGAGTTCTCGTCCGAAACACTGATACTCCGAAAGAGATTGTCCAGTATGTACACGAGGTGCGTCCAGTTTTCGCCTAGACCCTCTCTACTCTTTTGCACATGCTATGCGGGGGAAATGATGATACCATGCCAAGTTCAAACATTTTCAGAGTTCATTTTGTAGTGATTTTCAATTTCACCGTCATTTAGCTCTCTAAACAAATCGGTAAATGACTGAAAAACAGCAAATGATGTCAGAACATGTTGGAAATTGATGACGTCGCTTTAAAAGATGCATACTGAACGCAAAAATAGGCTGGAGTTCAAATAAGTTTAAAAAACATTGAAGTGCCCGTGTAACAGATGAGTTCTCGTCCGAAACCCTGATACTCCGAAAGAGATTGTCCAGTTTGTACACGAGGTGCGTCCAGTTTTCGCCGTGACCCTCTCGACTCTTTTGCACATGCTATGCGGGCGCAATGATGATACCATGCCAAGTTCCTACATTTTTAGAGTTCATTTTGTAGTGATTTTCAATTTCACCGTCATTTAGCTCTCTAAACAAATCGGTAAATGACTGAAAAACAGCAAATGATGTCAGAACGTGTTGGAAATTGATGACGTCGCTTTGAAAGATGCATACTGAACGCAAAAATAGGCTGGAGTGCAAATAAGTTTAAAAAACATTGAAGTGCCCGTGTAACAGATGAGTTCTCGTCCGAAACCCTGATACTCCGAAAGAGATTGTCCAGTTTGTACACGAGGTGCGTCCAGTTTTCGCCATGACCCTCTCTACTCTTTTGCACATGCTATGCAGGCGAAATGATGATACCATGCCAAGTTCCAACATTTTCAGAGTTCATTTTGTACTGATTTTCAATTTCACCGTCATTTAGCTCTCTAAACAAATCGGTAAATGACTGAAAAACAGCAAATGATGTCAGAACATGTTGGAAATTGATGACGTCGCTTTGAAAGATGCATACTGAACGCAAAAATAGGCTGGAGTTCAAATAAGTTTAAAAACATTGAAGTGCCCGTGTAACAGATGAGTTCTCGTCCGAAACCCTGATACTCCGAAAGAGATTGTCCAGTTTGTACCCGAGGTGCGTCCAGTTTTCGCCGTGACCCTCTCTACTCTTTTGCACATGCTATGCGGTCGAAATGATGATACCATGCCAAGTTCCAACATTTTCAGAGTTCATTTTGTAGTGATTTTCAATTTCACCGTCATTTAGCTCTCTAATCAAATCGGTAAATGACTGAAAAACAGCAAATGATGTCAGAACGTGTTGGAAATTGATGACGTCGCCTTGAAAGATGCATACTAAACGCAAAAATAGGCTGGAGTCCAAATAAGTTTAAAAAACATTGAAGTGCCCATGTAACAGATGAGTTCTCGTCCGAAACCCTGATACTCTGAAAGAGATTGTCCAGTTTGTACACGAGGGGCGTCCAGTTCTCGCCGTGACCCTCTCTAATCTTTTGCACATGCTATGGGGGCGAAATGATGATACCATGCCAAGTTCCAACATTTTCAGAGTTCATTTTGTAGTGATTTTCAATTTCATCGTCATTTAGCTCTCTAAACAAATCGGTAAATGACTGGAAAACAGCAAATGATGTCAGAACGTGTTGGAAATTGATGACGTCGCTTTGAATGATGCATACTGAATGCAAAAATAGGCTAGAGTTCAAATGACTGAAAAACAGCAAATAATGTCAGAACGTGTTGGAAATTGATGTCGTCGCTTTGAATGGTGTATACGGAACGCAAAAAAGTCTGGAGTTGTAATAAGTTTAAAAAATGAAGTGCCCACGTAACAGATGAGTTCTCGTCAGAAACCCTGATACTTCGAAAGAGATTGTCCAGTTTGTACACGAGATGCGTCCAGTTTTCGCCGTGACACTCTCTACTCTTTTGCACATGCTATGCGGG
>NW_025230552.1:3195-3721 GCF_018294505.1 Triticum aestivum
ACTATGCCAAGTTCCAACATTTTCAGAGTTCATTTTGTAGTGATTTTCAATCACCGTCATTTAGCTCCCTAAACAAATCGGTAAATCAGTGAAAACAGCAAATGACGTCAAAACGTGTTGGAAATTGCTGATGTCGCTTTGAAAGATGCATACTAATCGCAAAAATAGGCTGGAGTTCAAATAAGTTTAAAAAAACATTGAAGTGCCCGTGTAACAGATGAGTTCTCGTCCAAAACCCTGATACTCCGAAAGAGATTGTCCAGTTTGTACACGAGGTGCGTCCAGTTTTCGCCGTGACCCTCTCTACTCTTTTGCACATGCTATGCGGGCGAAATGATGATACCATGCCTAGTTCCAAGATTTTCAGAGTTCATTTTGTACTGATATTCAATTTCACCGGCATTTAGCTCCCTAAAAAAATCGGTAAATGACTGAAAAACAACAAATGATGTCAGAACATGTTGGAAGTTGATGACATCGCTTTGAATGATGCATACTGAACGCAAAAATAGGCTGGAGTTCAAAT
>NW_025230552.1:7156-7677 GCF_018294505.1 Triticum aestivum
GCAAAAATAGGCTGGAGTTCAAATAAGTTTAAAAAACATTGAACTTCCCGTGTAACAGATGAGTTCTCGTCCGAAACCCTGATGCTCCGAAAGAGATTGTCCAGTTTGTACACAAGGTGTGTCCAGTTTTCGCTGTGACCCTCTCTACTCTTTTGCAGATGCTATGCGGGCGAAATGATGATACCATGCCAAGTTCCAACATTTTCAGAGTTCATTTTGTAGTGATTTTCAATTTCACCGTCATTTAGCTCTCTAAACAAATCGGTAAATGACTGAAAAACAGCAAATGTTGTCAGAACGTGTTGGAAATTGATGACGTCGCTTTGAAAGATGCATACTGAACGCAAAAATAGGCTTGAGTTCAAATAAGTTTAAAAATACATTGAAGTGCCCGTGTAACAGATGAGTTCTCGTCCGAAACCCTGATACTCCGAAAGAGATTGTCCAGTTTGTACACGAGGTGCATCCAGTTTTCGCCGTGACCCTCTCTACTCTTTCGCACATGCTATGCGGGCGAAATG
>NW_025230552.1:7687-8592 GCF_018294505.1 Triticum aestivum
GCAAATGATGTCAGAACGTGTTGGAAGTTCATGACGTCGCTTTGAAAGATGCATACTGAACGCAAAAATAGGCTGGAGTTCAAATAAGTTTAAAAAACATTGAAGTGCCCGTGTAACAGATGAGTTCTCGTCCGAAACCCTGATACTCCGAAAGAGATTGTCCAGTTTGTACACGAGGTGCGTCCAGTTTTCGCCGTGACCCTCTCTACTCTTTTGCACATGCTATGCGGGCAAAATGATGATACCATGCCAAGTTCCTACATTTTCAGAGTTCATTTTGTAGTGATTTTCAATTTCACCGTCATTTAGCTCTCTAAACAAATCGGTAAATGACTGAAAAAGAACAAATGATGTCAGAACGTGTTGGAAATTGATGACGTCGCTTTGAAAGATGCATACTGAACGCAAAAATAGGCTGGAGTTCAAATAAGTTTAAAAAACATTGAAGTGCCAGTGTAACAGATGAGTTCTCGTCCGAAACCCTGATGATACCATGCCAAGTTCCAACATTTTCAGAGTTCATTTGTAGTGATTTTCAATTTCACCGTCATTTAGCTCCCTAAACAAATCGGTAAATGACTGAAAAACAGCAAATGATGTCAGAACGTGTTGGAAGTTCATGACGTCGCTTTGAAAGATGCATACCGAACGCAAAAATAGTCTGGAGTTCAAATAAGTATAAAAAACATTGAAGTGCCCGTGTAACAGATGAGTTCTCGTCCGAAACCCTGATACTCCGGAAGAGATTGTCCAGTTTGTACACGAGGGGCGTCCAGTTTTCGCCGTGCCCTCTCTACTCTTTTGCACATGCTATGCGGGCGAAATGATGATACCATGCCAAGTTCCAACATTTTCAGAGTTCATTTTGTAGTGATTTTCAATTTCACCGTCATTTAGCTCCCTAA
>NW_025230552.1:10852-11698 GCF_018294505.1 Triticum aestivum
CCAAGTTCCAACATTTTCAGAGTTCATTTTGTAGTGATTTTCAATTTCACCGTCATTTAGCTTCCTAAACAAATCGGTAAATGACTGAAAAACAGCAAATGATGTCAGAACTTGTTGGAAGTTCATGATGTCGCTTTGAAAGATGCATACTGAACGCAAAAATAGGCTGGAGTTCAAATAAGTTTAAAAAACATTGAAGTGCCCGTGTAACAGATGAGTTCTCGTCTGAAACCCTGATACTCCGAAAGAGATTGTCCAGTTTGTACACGAGGTGCGTCCAGTTTTCGCCGGACCCTCTCTACTCTTTTGCACATGCTATGCGGGCAAAATGATGATACCATGCCAAGTTCCTACATTTTCAGAGTTCATTTTGTAGTGATTTTCAATTTCACCGTCATTTAGCTCTTTAAACAAATCGGTAAATGACTGAAAAACAGCAAATGATGTCAGAACGTGTTGGAAATTGATGACGTCGCTTTGAAAGATGCATACTGAATGCAAAAATAGGCTGGAGTTCAAATAAGTTTAAAAAACATTGAAGTGCCCGTGTAACAGATGAGTTCTCGTCCGAAACCCTGATGCTCCGAAAGAGATTGTCCAGTTTGTACACGAGGTGCGTCCAGTTTTCGCCTTGACCCTCTCTACTCTTTTGCACATGCTATGCGGGCGAAATGATGATACCATGCCAAGTTCCAACATTTTCAGAGTTTATTTTGTAGTGATTTTCAATTTCACCGTCATTTAGCTCTCTAAACAAATCGGTAAATGACTGAAAAACAGCAAATGATGTCAGAACATGTTGGAAATTGATGACGTCGCTTTGAATGATGCATACTGAACGCAAAA
>NW_025230552.1:13426-13929 GCF_018294505.1 Triticum aestivum
CTAAACAAATCGGTAAATGACTGAAAAACAACAGATGATGTCAGAACGTGTTGGAAGTTCATGACGTCGCTTTGAAAGATGCATACTGAACGCAAAAATAAGCTTGAGTTCAAATAAGTTTAAAAAACATTGAAGTGCCCGTGTAACAGATGAGTTCTTGTCCGAAACCCTGATACTCCGAAAGAGATTGTCCGGTTTGTACACGAGGTGCGTCCAGTTTTCGCCGTGACCCTCTCTACTCTTTCGCACATGCTATGCGGGCGAAATGATGATACCATGCCAAGTTCCAGCATTTTCAGAGTTCATTTTGTAGTGATTTTCAATTTCACCGTCATTTAGCTCTCTAAACAAATCGGTAAATGACTGAAAAACAGCAAATGATGTCAGAACGTGTTGGAAATTGATGATGTCGCTTTGAAAGATGCATATTGAATGCAAAAATAGGCTGGAGTTCAAATAAGTTTAAAAAACATTGAAGTTCCTGTGTAACAGATGAGTTCTCG
>NW_025230553.1:0-13929 GCF_018294505.1 Triticum aestivum
TTATTTCCTCATATCATGATAAATGTTTATTATTCATGCTAGAATTGTATTAACCGGAAACATGATACATGTGTGAATACATAGACAAACATATAGTCACTAGTATGCCTCTACTTGACTAGCTCATTAATCAAAGATGGTTATGTTTCCTAACCATTGACATGTGTTGTCATTTGATTAATGGGATCACATCACTAGGAGAATGAGGTGATTGACATGACCCATCCCGTTAGCTTAGCACTTGATCGTTTAGTATTCTGCTATTGCTTCCTTCATGACTTATACATGTTCCTGTAACTATGAGAATTGTGTAACTCCCGTTTACCGGAGGAACACTTTGGGTACTACCAAACGTCACAATGTAACTGGGTGATTATAAAGGAGTACTACAGGTGTCTCCGAAGGTACATGTTGAGTTAGCATAATTCGAGATTAGGTTTTGTCACTCCGATTGTCGGAGAGGTATCTCTGGGCCCTCTCGGCAATGCTCATCACCTAAGCCTTGCAAGCATGTAACTAATGAGTTAATTATAAGATTAAGTATTACAGAACGAGTAAAGAGACTTGTCGATAACGAGATTGAACTAGGTATTGGATACCGATGATCGAATCTCGGACAAGTAACATACCGATGACAAAGGGAACAACGTATGTTGTTATGCGATTTGACCGATAAAGATCTTCGTAGAATATGTAGGAACCAATATGGGCATCCAGGTACCGCTATTGGTTATTGACCAGAGATGTGTCTCAGTCATGTCTACATCGTTCTCAAACCGTAGGGTCCGCACGCTTAAGGTTTCGATGACAGTTATATTATGAGTTTATGTATTTTGATGTACCGAAGGTTGTTCGGAGTCCCGGATATGATTACGGACATGACGAGGAGTCTCGAAATGGTCGAGACATAAAGATTGATATATTGGACGGATATATTTGGACACCGGAAAGGTTCCAGAGAAGTTTGGAGCCCCGGGGGGTTACCGGAACCCCCCGGGAGGTATATGGGCCTTATTGGGCCCATGTAGGAGGAAGAGAGAAGGAGCAAGGGAGGGGGGCGCGCCCCCCCAAGCCCAATCCGAATTGGGGAGGGGGGCCGGCCCCCCCTTTCCTTTCTCCTTCCCCCTCTTCCTATTACTACTACTAGTACTACTTCCTAATACTAGTACTCTTTCCTTCCCCTCCAAATAAGATAAAGAAAAGAGAGGGAAACCTACTTGGAGTAGGTTTCCCCCTCCTCATGGCGCACCCCCCCTAGGGCCGGCCACCTCCTCCCTCCCTCCTTTATATACGGGGGTAGGGGGGCACCCTAGAACACACAAATTGATCATTGATCGTTCCTTAGCCGTGTGCGGTGCCCCCCTCCACGATATTACACCTCGGTCATATTGTAGCGGTGCTTAGGCGAAGCCCTGCAACAGGAGAACATCAAGATCGTCACCACGCCGTCGTGCTGACGGAACTCCCCCTCGGCGCCTCTGCTGGATCGGAGATCGAGGGTGCATCATCGAGCTGTACGCGTGTCAAGAACTCGGAGGTGCCGGAGTAACGGTACTTGGATCGGTTGAACCGGAGGACGTACGACTACTTCCTCTACGTTGCGTCAACGCTTCCGCTTCGGTCTACGAGGGTACATAGACAACACTCTCCCCTCGTTGCTATATCATCACCATGATCTTGCATGTGCGTAGGAAATTTTTTGAAATTACTACGTTCCCCAACAGTGGCATCCGAGCCTAGGTTTTATGCGTTGATGTTATATGCACGAGTAGAACACAAGTGAGTTGTGGACGATATAAGTCATACTGCCTACCAGCATGTCATACTTTGGTTCAGCGGTATTGTGAGATGAAGCGGCCCGGACCGACATTACGCGTACGCTTACGCGAGACTGGTTTCACCGTTACGAGCACTCGTGCTTGAAGGTGGCTGGAGGGTGTCTGTCTCTCTCACTTTAGTTGAACCGAGTGTGGCTACGCCCGGTCCTTGTGAGGGTTAAAACGGAGTCTGTTTGACAAACTATCGTTGTGGTTTTGATGCGTAGGTGAGATTGGTTCTTGCTTAAGCCCGTAGCAGCCACGTAAAATTTGCAACAACAAAGTAGAGGACGTCTAACTTGTTTTTGCAGGGCATGTTGTGATGTGATATGGCCAAGACATGATGCTATATTTTATTGTATGAGATGATCATGTTTTGTAACCGAAGTTATCGGCAACTGGCAGGAGCCATATGGTTGTCGCTTTATTGTATGAAATGCAAACGCCCTGTAATTGCTTTACTTTATCACTAAGCGGTAGCGATAGTCGTAGAAGCAATAGATGGCGTAACGACAACAATGCTACGATGGAGATCAAGGTGTCGCGCCGGTGACGATGGTGATCACGACGGTGCTTCGAAGATGGAGATCACAAGCACAAGATGATGATGGCCATATCATATCACTTATATTGATTGCATGTGATGTTTATCCTTTATGCATCTTATCTTGCTTTGTTTGACGGTAGCATTTTAAGATGATCTCTCACTAATTATCAAGAAGTGTTCTCCCTGAGTATGCACCGTTGCAAAAGTTCTTCGTGCTGAGACACCACGTGATGATCGGGTGTGATAGGCTCTACGTTCAAATACAACGGGTGCAAAACAGTTGCACACGCGGAATACTCAGGTTATACTTGACGAGCCTAGCATATACAGATATGGCCTCGGAACACGGGGACCGAAAGGTCGAGCGTGAATCATATAGTAGATATGATCAACATAGAGATGTTCACCATTGAAACTACTCCATCTCACGTGATGATCGGACATGGTTTAGTTGATTTGGATCACGTAATCACTTAGATGACTAGAGAGATGTCTGTCTAAGTGGGAGTTCTCTAGTAATATGATTAATTGAACTTAAATTTATCATGAACTTAGTACCTGATAGTATTTTGCTTGTCTATGTTTGTATGTAGATAGATGGCTCGTGCTATTGTTCCGTTGAATTTTAATGCGTTCCTTGAGAAAGCAAAGTTGAAAGATGATGGTAGCAATTACACGGACTGGGTCCGTAACCTGAGGATTATCCTCATTGCTGCACAGAAGAGTTACATCCTGGAAGCACCGCTGGGTGCCAGGCCTGCTGCTGATGCAACTGACGACGTTAAGAACGTCTGGCAGAGCAAAGCTGATGACTACTCTATAGTTCAGTGTGCCATGCTTTACGGCTTAGAACCGGGTCTTCAACGACGTTTTGAACGTCATGGGGCATATGAGATGTTCCAGGAGTTGAAGTTAACATTTCAAGCAAATGCCCGGATTGAGAGATATGAAGTCTCCAATAAGTTCTACAGCTGCAAGATGGAGGAGAACAGTTCTGTCAGTGAGCATATACTCAAAATGTCTGGGTATAATAATCACTTGATTCAACTGGGAGTTAATCTTCCGGATGATAGCGTCATTGACAGAATTCTCCAATCACTGCCACCAAACTACAAGAGCTTTGTGATGAACTATAATATGCAAGGGATGAACAAGACTATTCCCGAGCTCTTCGCGATGCTGAAAGCCGCGGAGGTAGAAATCAAAAAGGAGCATCAAGTGTTGATGGTCAACAAGACCACTGGTTTCAAGAAAAGGGGCAAAGGGAAGAAGAAGGGGAACTTCAAAAGGAACGGCAAACAAGTTGCTGCTCAAGTGAAAAAACCCAAGTCTGGACCTAAGCCTGAAACTGAGTGCTTCTACTGCAAGCAGACTGGACACTGGAAGCGGAACTGCCCCAAGTATTTGGCGGATAAGAAGGATGGCAAAGTGAACAAAGGTATATGTGATATACATGTTATTGATGTGTACCTTACTAATGCTCGCAGTAGCACCTGGGTATTTGATACTGGTTCTGTTGCTAACATTTGCAACTCGAAACAGGGACTACGGATTAAGCGAAGATTAGCTAAGGACGAGGTGACGATGCGCGTGGGAAATGGTTCCAAAGTCGATGTGATCGCGGTCGGCACGCTACCTCTACATCTACCATCCGGATTAGTTTTAGACCTAAATAATTGTTATTTGGTGCCTGCGTTGAGCATGAACATTATATCTGGATCTTGTTTGATGCGAGACGGTTATTCATTTAAATCAGAGAATAATGGTTGTTCTATTTATATGAGTAATATCTTTTATGGTCATGCACCCTTGAAGAGTGGTCTATTTTTATTAAATCTCGATAGTAGTGATACACATATTCATAATGTTGAAGCCAAAAGATGCAGAGTTGATAATGATAGTGCAACATATTTGTGGCACTGCCGTTTAGGTCATATCGGTGTAAAAGGCATGAAGAAACTCCATACTGATGGACTTCTGGAATCACTTGATTATGAATCACTTGGTACTTGCGAACCGTGCCTCATGGGCAAGATGACCAAAACACCGTTCTCCGGATCTATGGAGAGAGCAACAGATTTGTTGGAAATCATACATACAGATGTATGTGGTCCGATGAATGTTGAGGCTCGTGGCGGATATCGTTATTTCCTCACCTTCACAGATGATTTGAGCAGATATGGGTATATCTACTTGATGAAGCACAAGTCTGAAACATTTGAAAAGTTCAAAGAATTTCAGAGTGAAGTAGAAAATCATCGTAACAAGAAAATAAAGTTTCTACGATCTGATCGTGGAGGAGAATATTTGAGTTACGAGTTTGATTTACATTTGAAACAATGTGGAATAGTTTCGCAACTCACGCCACCTGGAACACCACAGCGAAATGGTGTGTCCGAACGTCGTAATCGTACTTTACTTGATATGGTGCGATCTATGATGTCTCTTACCGATTTACCGCTATCGTTTTGGGGTTATGCTTTAGAGACGGCCACATTCACGTTAAATAGGGCACCATCAAAATCCATTGAGACGACGCCTTATGAACTGTGGTTTGGCAAGAAACCAAAGTTGTCGTTTCTCAAAGTTTGGGGCTGCGATGCTTATGTGAAGAAACTTCAACCAGATAAGCTCAAACCCAAATCGGAGAAATGTATCTTCATAGGATACCCAAAGGAGACAATTGGGTACACCTTCTATCACAGATCTGAAGGCAAGATTTTCGTTGCTAAAATCGGATCCTTTCTAGAGAAGGAGTTTCTCTCGAAAGAAGTGAGTGGGAGGAAAGTAGAACTTGATGAGATAACTGTATCTACTCCCTTATTGGAAAGTAGTTCATCACAAGAACCGGTTCCTGTGACAACTACACCAATTAGTGAGGAAGCTAATGATATTGATCATGAAACTTCAGATCAAGTTTCTACTGAACCTCGTAGGTCTACCAGAGTAAGATCCGCACCAGAGTGGTACGGAAATCCTATTCTGGAAGTCATGTTACTAGACCATGATGAACCTACGAACTATGAGGAAGCGATGATGAGCCCAGATTCCGCAAAATGGCTAGAGGCCATGAAATCTGAGATAGGATCCATGTATGAAAACAAAGTATGGACTTTGGTTGACTTGCCCGATGATCGGCAAGCCATTGAGAATAAATGGATCTTTAAGAAGAAGACTGACGCTGATGGTAATGTTATTGTCTACAAAGCTCGACTTGTTGCAAAAGGTTTTCGACAAGTTCAAGGGGTTGACTACGATGAGACTTTCTCACCCGTAGCGATGCTTAAGTCTGTCCGAATCATGTTGGCTATTGCTGCATTTCATGATTATGAAATTTGGCAAATGGATGTCAAGACTGCATTCTTGAATGGATTTCTAGAAGAAGAGTTGTATATGATGCAACCTGAAGGTTTTGTTGATCCAAAAAGTGCTGACAAAGTGTGCAAGCTCCAACGTTCCATTTATGGACTGGTGCAAGCATCTCGGAGTTGGAATAAACGTTTTGATAGTGTGATCAAAGCATATGGTTTTATACAGACTTTTGGAGAAGCCTGTATTTACAAGAAAGTGAGTGGGAGCTCTGTAGCATTTCTAGTTTTATATGTTGATGACATATTATTAATTGGAAATGATATAGAATTTCTGGATAGCATAAAGGGATACTTGAATAAAAGTTTTTCTATGAAAGACCTCGATGAAGCTGCTTACATATTGGGCATCAAGATCTATAGAGATAGATCAAGACGCTTAATAGGACTTTCACAAAGTACATACCTTGACAAAATTTTGAAAAAGTTCAAAATGGATCAGGCAAAGAAAGGATTCTTGCCTGTGCTACAAGGTGTAAAGTTGAGTCAAACTCAATGCCCGACCACAGCAGAAGATAGAGAGAAAATGAAAGATGTTCCCTATGCTTCAGCCATAGGCTCTATCATGTATGCAATGCTGTGTACCAGACCTGACGTATGCTTAGCAATAAGCTTGGCAGGTAGGTACCAAAGTAATCCAGGAGTGGATCACTGGACAGCGGTCAAGAACATCCTGAAATACCTGAAAAGGACTAAGGATATGTTTCTCGTATATGGAGGTGACAAAGAGCTAGTCGTAAATGGTTACGTCGATGCAAGCTTTGACACTGATCCGGACGATTCTAAATCGCAGACCGGATACGTGTTTTTATTAAACGGTGGAGCTGTAAGTTGGTGCAGTTCTAAACAAAGCGTCGTGGCGGGATCTACATGTGAAGCGGAGTACATAGCTGCTTCTGAAGCAGCAAATGAAGGAGTCTGGATGAAGGAGTTCATTTCCGATCTAGGTGTCATACCTAGTGCATCGAGACCAATGAAGATCTTCTGTGACAATACTGGTGCAATTGCCTTGGCAAAGGAATCCAGATTTCACAAGAGGACCAAGCACATCAAGAGACGCTTCAATTCCATTCGGGACCAAGTCCAAGTGGGATACATAGAGATTTGCAAGATACATACGGATCTGAATGTTGCAGACCCGTTGACTAAGCCTCTCTCACGAGCAAAACATGATCAACACCAAGACTCCATGGGTGTTAGAATCATTACTATGTAATCTAGATTATTGACTCTAGTGCAAGTGGGAGACTGAAGGAAATATGCCCTAGAGGCAATAATAAAGTTATTAGTTATTTCCTCATATCATGATAAATGTTTATTATTCATGCTAGAATTGTATTAACCGGAAACATGATACATGTGTGAATACATAGACAAACATATAGTCACTAGTATGCCTCTACTTGACTAGCTCATTAATCAAAGATGGTTATGTTTCCTAACCATTGACATGTGTTGTCATTTGATTAATGGGATCACATCACTAGGAGAATGAGGTGATTGACATGACCCATCCCGTTAGCTTAGCACTTGATCGTTTAGTATTCTGCTATTGCTTCCTTCATGACTTATACATGTTCCTGTAACTATGAGAATTGTGTAACTCCCGTTTACCGGAGGAACACTTTGGGTACTACCAAACGTCACAATGTAACTGGGTGATTATAAAGGAGTACTACAGGTGTCTCCGAAGGTACATGTTGAGTTAGCATAATTCGAGATTAGGTTTTGTCACTCCGATTGTCGGAGAGGTATCTCTGGGCCCTCTCGGCAATGCTCATCACCTAAGCCTTGCAAGCATGTAACTAATGAGTTAATTATAAGATGAAGTATTACAGAACGAGTAAAGAGACTTGTCGATAACGAGATTGAACTAGGTATTGGATACCGACGATCGAATCTCGGACAAGTAACATACCGATGACAAAGGGAACAACGTATGTTGTTATGCGGTTTGACCGATAAAGATCTTCGTAGAATATGTAGGAACCAATATGGGCATCCAGGTCCCGCTATTGGTTATTGACCAGAGATGTTTCTCAGTCATGTCTACATCGTTCTCAAACCGTAGGGTCCGCACGCTTAAGGTTTCGATGACAGTTATATTATGAGTTTATGTATTTTGATGTACCGAAGGTTGTTCGGAGTCCCGGATATGATTACGGACATGACGAGGAGTCTCAAAATGGTCGAGACATAAAGATTAATATATTGGACGGATATATTTGGACACCGGAAAGGTTCCGGAGAAGTTTGGAGCCCCGGGAGGTTACCGGAACCCCCCGGGAGGTATATGGGCCTTATTGGGCCCATGTAGGAGGAAGAGAGAAGGAGCAAGGGAGGGGGGCGCGCCCCCCCAAGCCCAATCCGAATTGGGGAGGGGGGCCGGCCCCCCCTTTCCTTTCTCCTTCCCCCTCTTCCTATTACTACTACTAGTACTACTTCCTAATACTAGTACTCTTTCCTTCCCCTCCAAATAAGATAAGGAAAAAAGAGGGAAACCTACTTGGAGTAGGTTTCCCCCTCCTCATGGCGCACCCCCCTAGGGCCGGCCACCTCCTCCCTCCCTCCTTTATATACGGGGGTAGGGGGGCACCCTAGAACACACAAATTGATCATTGATCGTTCCTTAGCCGTGTGCGGTGCCCCCCTCCACGATATTACACCTCGGTCATATTGTAGCGGTGCTTAGGCGAAGCCCTGCAACAGGAGAACATCAAGATCGTCACCACGCCGTCATGCTGACGGAACTCCCCCTCGGCGCCTCTGCTGGATCGGAGATCGAGGGTGCGTCATCGAGCTGTACGCGTGTCAAGAACTCAGAGGTGCCGGAGTAACGGTACTTGGATCGGTTGAACCGGAGGACGTACGACTACTTCCTCTACGTTGCGTCAACGCTTCCGCTTCGGTCTACGAGGGTACGTAGACAACACTCTCCCCTCATTGCTATATCATCACCATGATCTTGCGTGTGCGTAGGAAATTTTTTGAAATTACTACGTTCCCCAACAACCCTATTGTCAAGAGGTTAAATTTAGTCAAAGAAGAAAACAATTTCTTGAAGGAAAAACTAAAAAAAATTGAGGAGGAGAAGATGATATTGGAGTTGCATGTTGCGGATGTCGTCGATGATCACAAGAAGAAGATGGATGCAATGTGCTTGAAGATTAGAAAGATTAGAAAATATTCCATTCATACCGAGGCTTGGTATCATTATACCGTTGGATCAATTGTTACCTTTGTTGCGATTATGATCGCATTTGATTTGGCATTGAAATGTTTTACATAGTTTTAATGTATGGTTTAATTAATTAGATGCTCTCGAGAGCTATATGTTGTTAGCTGAGAACTATGTATGTATTTTGATTTTAATGTGATGATGAACTTCTATTAATTTGGTCACTTAATTATCTATTCATGATGTTCTGTAATGGTTTTGACACACTTAATTATATATAATGCATGCAGATGAACCGGCAATGGATGTATGGTGACAAACACACCTCCGAGTACATTAAGGGCGTGTATGATTTTCTCGAAGTGGCTGAGGCAAACAAGCAGAATGGTTTTATGTGTTGTCCATGCCCTGTATGTGGGAATACGAAGTCTTACTCTGACTCGATAATCATTCACACCCACCTGCTTTATAAGGGCTTCATGCCACACTATAATGTTTGGACCAAGCACGGAGAAATAGGGTTATGATGGAAGACAACAAAGAAGAAGAGGACGATGAGAACTATGTGCCCCCCGAATACGGTGATGCTGCAACGGGGGAAGCTGTTGAAGATCAAGAGGAACTAGACGATGTGCCCGATGATGATCTCCGCCGGGTCATTGTTGATGCAAGGAGTGAGTGTGAAAGTCAAAAGGGGAAGGTGAAGTTCGATCGCATGCTAGAGGATCACAAAAAAGGTTTGTACCCCAATTGCGAAGATGGCAACACAAAGCTCGGTACCATACTAGAATTGCTGCAGTGAAGGCAGAGAATGCTGTGCCTGACAAAGGATTTGAGAAGCTACTGAAAATATTGAAGAAGAAGCTTCCAAAGGATAACGAATTGCCCGACAGTACGTATGCAACAAAGAAGGTTGTTTGCCCTCTAGGATTGGAGGTGCAGAAGATACATGCATGCCCTAAGAGCATCTCCAGCCGTTCGACCCCCCAGGGCGCAGAAAAACTGTGGCCTGGGGGCGAGCCGGCACTAGTTCGGCCCCTGGGGCCGGCCTAGCTCCCAGTCATGCCCCCAGCCGCCACCCAGCCATGGCAAATTCAAACATAGTCGTTCCCGCGCCCAAAATAGATGCCACAATCCGGCGATCAAGCTGCCTAGATCGGCGGCCGGATTAAATGTTTGGTGTACAAAAAAGCAGGAAAGGACGGAAGCGCGCATCAGGCGGCGAGGTCGGCCTCCGGCGTCGCTGGAGTCGGCGTGCGCGGGCTTGGAGGGGCCTCTGTGCTTGGCAGCATGGCTTCTGTGCTACGGTCAGTCTCGGCGGCACCAATGGTCGGGCTTGGCGACGGCGTTGGCGTGTGCGTGGGCGTCGTGGGCATGGGCAGCGTTATCGAGGGAAGCTGGTCCAGGATGAGGCCAACATGCACCCTGTAGCATGCCTTGACCGCCTCGTCGGTGCTCTGGAGCATGTCCGCCCCGCCCAGCAAGAAAGCCAGGTCGGTGTTCCTCTTCTTCACGGCGACGTTGGTCCAGAGTAGGTCGATCTTGACGGCGCTGGTTGACATCAATGCCGACTAGCGCGCCTCGGTCTTCTCTTCACGAAGGGCGGCCCGAACCTGTGCGTCGGCGAGGCAGTGCTGGATGGACTCCTGCACGCGAGCTGTGGCCGCGTCGGCGTGTTTCCCCTTCTTGGCACCATTGTTGCCGTCCGGCCGCCCATCTGACGCGCCCGGAGCCGGCGCGTCAGGCTTGTAGGTCTCCTTGGCCTTCTCGAGGGTGCGTCGGACTTCCGCCCACTTGTCGCACTTGTCGATGCGCTTGTAGACGTGGAGGTACTTGAACTCGGTGTCGCTGTTGCCCTGCCGATATAGGCCGAACATATGCAACAACTGCGTGGGGACGAACAAACAGTTGGCAGGTGAACGGCGAAAAGAGGTGCGAGACCGGCGTGGCATACCTGATCCTCCATGCTGGCGCCGCTCTCCGGGCGACCGGCGACCTCCTCGACGACCCCATGCCATTTGTTGCACGCCCCTGGGATACACCCCCAATGGTTCGCCATCGCCTTCATCCCGTGCTGCATGTAGACGCCTTTGAAGTAGGGGTCGACAAGCTTGCGCTCGTCGAACTCGGCCTTGATGCGCGCCCAGTACGTCTCGATGCCCTGGTTCACGCCGGTGGTCCGGTTGAGGTAGACGACTTTCCATGCTTCGGCGAGGCATTTCTCCTCTTTGGATGCCCACTTGATGCACGACTCTGGCTTGGCCGGCGCCTTCTTCTTCTTGCGCCCCCTCGCCGACTCCTTCTCCTCCTCATCCTCCTCATCCTACTCGTCCTGCTCCTCGTCGCTGTAGACGTAGCCGAGCTCGCCGTCCATGCCGCTGCTGAGATCCACTGTCTCATCCGCGGTGAACCCGGGAGACGCGGCTGCCGCGGCCGAACCTTCCGTGATGATGTCATCCATGTCGGCCTCGGTCTCGCTGGCGCCGCCGAGGTGAGAGAAGGGCAGTGTGCAACGGCGGAGAGGGGGCGTCGGGGAGGCCACGTATGCGGGCGGCGAGTAGTTTTATGGAGGGTACTGCACGCCGGTGAAGGCGGGCGAGGGTGTGCGCTGGGCCGGGTGGCCATGGGGGAAAGCGACGTTCAGGTTGAACCCACCGTGTGCGTCCGCGTCGGCGTAGCCCGGCGACCCCCATGGCTGCAGCGTCAGAGATTCGACGCCTTGCTGGCCCCAGGGCGCGTACTGCGCGTGGTTGCCGGGGGAATTCACCATCCCTGCGCGAGCCGCCTCGACCTTGGCCTGATCAGCGTCAGCGGTGCCCGCAGCCGCGCGTGCCGCGTTGTCACGGGCTTTCTTGGTGAGGGCCTTGTTTGGCCGGTCGGCAGTGACGGCCTCCCGTCGCTGTACTTCCACCCTCCAATCGGCGTTTGACATGCCCGGCGGCTTGGACAGTGACGCCCTCGGCTTCCTCTGCTTCGACTGGGCGACGGAGGCGGTCGCGGTTGCCGCGGCGCGGGGGACGGCGTACTTCTTCGATGGCATGGCGTCCGGCTGGGAGGCGAGCGGGAGGGAGAATGGCGGGAGGAAAGGGGCAAATGGGAGGGAAGTGGGGGAAAAGCGGGAAGAAACGGCGGGAAGAGGCGCTCGACTCGCCGACAGGGCGGACCCACACGCCCCTTTCCGCTTGTGCCGGCGCCCCAGGCGCCCCCCAGGGCGCCGGGTTTTGCATGGGTCTGCTGACACCAATTTCGGCCCGAGCCGGCGAAAAACGGGATTCTAGGGGGGCGACTGGGCCGTTTTTTCAGCGCCCGCGCGGAAAAAATGCCTGGGGAGGGCCTGTTGGGGGCGCGGCTGGAGATGCTCTAATGACTGCATCCTATACCGTGGTGCATACGAGGATTTTAATGCATGCCTAATATGTGGTGCATTGCGGTATAAGATCAGACGAGATGACCCTGGTGATGTTGACGGCGAGCGCCCCCAAAAGAGGGTTCCTACCAAGGTAATGTGGTATGCTCCTATAATACCACGGTTGAAACGCCTGTTCAGAACAAAGATCATGCCAAGTCGATGCGATGGCACAGAGATGATCGTAAGAAAGACGGGTAGTTGAGAGCACCCGCTGACGGGTCGCAGTGGAGAAAAATCGAGAGAAAGTATTGGGAGGAGTTTGCAGGTGACGCAATGAATGTATGGTTTGGTTTAAGCGCGAATGGCATTAATCCTTTCGGGGAGCTGAGCAGCAATCACAGCACCTGGCCCATGACTCTATGTATCTATAACCTTCCTCCTTGGCTGTGCATGAAGCGGAAGTTCATTATGATGCCAGTTCTCATCCAAGGCCCTAAGCAACCCGACAACGACATTGATGTGTACCTAAGGCCATTAGTTGAAGAACTTTTATAGCTGTGGACTGGAAAAGGTGTACGTGTGTGGGATGAGCACAAACATGAGGAATTTGACCTGCATGCATTGTTGTTTGTCACCATCAATGATTAGCCTGCTCTCAGTAACCTTTCAGGACAGACAAACAAGGGATACATGCATGCACACACTGATTAGATGACACCGAAAGTATATACCTGGACAAATGCAGGAAGAATGTTTACCTGGGGCATCATCGATTCCTTCCGACCAACCATCAATGTCGAAAGAAAGGCAATCACTTCAAAGGCAAGGCAGATCACCGGAAGAAGCCCGCCATGCGTACCGGTGATCACGTACTTGCTATGGTCAATGATTTGAAAGTAATCTTCAGAAAGGGTCCCGACGGACTATCTGTTCTGAATGACGCTGAGGGACACGCACCCATGTGGAAGAAGAAATCTATATTTTGGGACCTACCCTACTGGAAATACCTAGAGGTCCGCTCTTCGATCAACGTGATGCACGTGACGAAGAACCTTTGCGTGAACCTGCTAGGCTTCTTGGGCGTGTATGGGAAGACAAAAGATAGAACGGAGGCATGGGAGGACCTGCAACGTTTGCACGAATAAGACGGCTTACCTCCAAAGCAGTATGAAGGTCCTGCCAGCTACGCTCTTACCAAAGAAGAGAAGGAAATCTTCTTTGAATGCCTGCTCAGTATGAAGGTCCCGTTTGGCTTCTTGTCAATATAAAGGGAATAATAGATATGGCAGAGAAAAAGTTCCAGAACCTAAAGTCTCATGACTGCCACGTGATTATGATGCAACTGCTTCCGGTTGCATTGAGGGGGCTTCTACCGGAAAACGTTCAATTAGCCAGTGTGAAGCTATGTTCATTCCTCAATGCAATCTCTCAGAAGGTGATCGATCCAGAAATCCTACCAAGGTTAAGGAGTGATGTGGCGCAATGTCTTGTCAGTTTCGAGTTGGTATTCCCACCATCTTTCTTCAATATCATGACGCACGTCCTAGTTCATCTAGTCAACAAGATTGTCATTCTGGGCCCTGTATTTATACACAATATGTTCCCCTTTGAGAGGTTCATGGGAGTCCTAAAGAAATATGTCCGTAACCGCGCTAGGCCAGAAGGAAGCA
>NW_025230554.1:0-4117 GCF_018294505.1 Triticum aestivum
GAGTCCAAACGGAATGAAACCTTCGGCAACGTGATTTTTTGGAAGAATATCATCCTGGAGACGTGGAGTTCAAGTCAGAAGATACTCGAGGACTCCACGAGATAGGAGGGCGCGCCCCTAGGGGGGCGCCCCTATCTCGTGGGCCCCTCAAGCATCCCCGACCGACTTCTTTCGCCTATATAGTCCCAGGTTCCCTAAAAATATCCACAGAGAAGATAGATCGGGGGTTCCGCCGCCGCAAGCCTCTGTAGCCACCAAAGACCTCTTGGGAGCCCTTCCCGGCACCCTGCCGGAGGGGGTATCCTTCACCGGTGGCCATCTTCATCATCCCGGCGCTCTCCATGACAAGGAGGGAGTAGTTCACCCTCGAGGCTGAGGGTATGTACCAGTAGCTATGTGTTTGATCTCGCTCTCTCGTGTTCTCTCTCGTGTACCCTCTATGGCACGATCTTGATGTATCCCGAGCTTTGCTATTATAGTTGGATCTTATGATGTTTCTCCCCCTCTACTCTCTTGTGATGAATTGAGTTTTCCCCTTTGAAGTTATCTTATCGGATTGAGTCTTTTATTAGAACACTTGATGTATGTCTTGCGGTGCTTATCTGTGGTGACAATGGGATATGATGTGCCTCTTGATGTATGTTTTGGGGACCAACTTGCGGGTTCCGCCCATGAACCTATGCATAGGGGTTAGCACACGTTCTTGACTCTTCGGTAGAAAATTTGGGGCACTCTTTGAAGTACTTTGTGTTGGTTGAATCGATGAATCTGACATTGTGTGATGCATATCATATAATCATGCCCACGGATACTTGAGGTAACAATGGAGTATCTAGTTGACATTAGGGTTTTGGTTGATTTGTGTCTTAAGGTGTTATTCTAGTACGAACTCTTGAGTAGATTGATCCGAAAGAATAACTTTGAGGTGGTTTCGTACCCTACCATAATCTCTTCGTTTGTTCTCCGCTATTAGTGGCTTTGGAGTGACTCTTTGTTGCATGTTGAGGGCTTGTTATATGATCTATCTATGTTATTATTGTTGAGAGAACTTGCACTAGTGAAAGTATGAACCCTATGCCTTATTTCCTACCATTGCAATACCGTTTACGCTCACTATTGCCATTAGTTACCTTGCTGTTTTTATTATTTCAGATTAAAAAACCTTTATCTACTATCTATTTTGCACTTGTATCACCATCTCTTCGCCGAACTAGTGCACCTATACAATTTACCATTGTATTGGGTGTGTTGGGGACACAAGAGACTCTTTGCTATTTGGTTACAGGGTTGTTTGAGAGAGACCATCTTCATCCTACGCCTCCTATGGATTGATAAACCTTAGGTCATCCACTTGAGGAAATTTGCTACTGTCCTACAAACCTGTGCACTTGCAGGTCCAACAACATCTACAAGAAGAAGGTTGTGTAGTAGACATCAGCGTGAGGTACCCTGGCCCGGTAAGCAGACATAACCTTGTGTGCCCGTAGTTGGTTTTGAGCTCATGTCCCTGTTTGGGACCGTTTTGCCACGAGGTGACCGTTTTGCCACGATGGTGGCCGTTGGTGTCTAGGGTAGACACGGGGCCACCCATGACTTAGCCCAGTGGGGAGTTAGCCGGAGTGGCCGGGAGAGTGTCATGGCAGTAGGACGGTTTTGTCGGAACGCCGTTGGTCCACCCGAATGGGAGTGCGAGGCCATGGGTTCCGTAGTGTAGGTACAGTGCGCTACCTCTGCAGAGTGTATTTAATCTATCGATAGCCGCATCCTCGGTCATCGGCACAAGTTCGTAGTATGTCACACTATCGGGTCTTGGTTGAAATGGAGGATAAACCTGAAATAATTAAGTTGATGATTAATAAACAATCTAATGACTCGGACTATGAGATAGTCGTGAGAAGTCGCAGTGATGTTGATATGATCTCGAGACAAGGTCTCGGTGAGTGTTGAACCAAGAGTGGTTCCGTTTGTGATCCGTGAGTGATCACCATTTTGGTTGCGAGGCATCCCGTTGAACCGAGTATGGTTCCGTTTGTGATCCATGAGTGATCACCGTTTGGTTACAAGGTAGCCTGTTGAACCGAGCATGGTTCTGTTTGTGATCCATGGATGATCACCGTTTGGTTGCGAGGCAACCCATTGGAAAGAGAGTCCGAGGGACTCAGTGCACAAGTTTGTTTGTATTGCAGGAGTAGTAAGTTGTTATTTGCATTTAAAGAACCATGGTAGAACATGAGATGATTGCATGAAGTTAGCATGTTATGTCTGCATTGGATATGATTGTTAGTTTATTTTAAGCATAGTTTCATGATGCCATGCCATGTTTGGATTGAGTTTATGCCATGTTTGGATTGAGTTTATGCCATGTTTTGATTGAACTTATGCCATGCTTAGATTATGTCATGATCAAGATGCTATACTCTGACATATTGTTGCTAGTAGATGCCATGATGTTGTTCATGTTTAGTTTTCTGCTATGAGATAGGTTGTTGCAGACACTTGGTTTTTGCTTTGTTATCTGTTTGTTTGGATGCTATGTATTTGGTTGTATTGCAAGTACATTCAATGTACTGACCTGGCATGTCATTCCAATTTTGTATGTCGTGCTCGAATTGTTCGCTTGTTCCGTCATGCTAGGCCGTAATCTTGCCAGTCCTGTGAGTTGTGGAGCCCAGCCAGAGTGATATGCTACCAAGACTTCCGCCGCCATTTAAATAGACTTCCGCTGTCATGTAAATAGCCTTAGGGCTATGCCAGAAGATTATATTCATCATTGATGTAATCATATACACATGTATTTGATGAATATTCTTGTACCTGTAATGCTATATCATGGACCTGTCGTACGTCAAGTGTTATCCTGCGCTGACGTGCGAAGGCCCCCTACTCCATGCGCATGGGGTTCCACAACTCGTGTTGGGCCTTTGATACGTCTCCAACGTATCTACTTTTCCTAATGCTTTTCCTCTTGTTTTGGACTCTAATTTGCATGATTTGAATTGAACTAACCCGTACTGACGCTGTTTTCAGCAGAAATACCATGGTGTTGTTTTTGTGCAAAAATAAAAGTTCTCAGAATGGAATGAAACTTTGCGAGGATCTTTTATACAATGAAAGAGAATTTCTGGAGCCAAGATAGACCTGAGGGGGGCACATGGGTGGGCACAACCCACCAGGGCATACCAGCCCCCCAAGCGCGCCCAGGTGGGTGCTGCCCACCTGGTGGCCCCGCTGACCCTCAAACCAACGCTATAAAATCCCATATTACCAAAAAAATTGGTGGAGAAAGAATTATCGCATTTCACGAGACGGAGCCGCCGCCAAGCCCTGTTCTTCCTCGGGAGGGCAGATCTGGAGTCCGTTTGGGGCTCTAGAGAGGGGGATATTCGATCTTCATCATCACCAACACATCTCCATCACCAATTCCATGATGCTCCCCATCGGTAGTGAGTAATTCCTTCGTAGGCTCGTTGGTCGGTGAGGAGTTGGATGAGATTCATCATGTAATCGAGCTAGTTTTGTTAGGGCTTGATCCATAGTTTTGTTAGGACTTTGCCAAGCTTAATGCTTGTCACTTTGGGCCCGGGTGCCATGATTTCAATGAACCGTTTATGTTATCACCATTATATCCATGTTCTAGATCTGATCTTGCAAGTTAGAGTCACCTACTACGTGTTATGATCCGACAACCCTGGAGTGACAGAAGTCGGGACCACTCGCAGTGATGACCATAGTTTGAGGAGTTCATGTACTCATCGTGTGTTAATGCTTTGTTCTGGTTCTCTATTAAAAAGAGGCCTTAATATCCCTTAGTTTCCAATAGGACCCCACTGATGTCTACTACACAACCTTCTTCTTGTAGACGTTGTTGGTCCTGCAAGTGCACAGGTTTGTAGGACAGTAGCAAATTTCCCTCAAGTGGATGACCTAATGTAACGCCCCGGTTTCGATGCGCCAGGTGTCTGCCAGTTATTCGCTGTCGTTGCCATGTCATTTGCTTGCGTGTTGCATTTTGCCATGTCATCATCTGCATTTCATCCGCATGTTTTTCAAAACTTGCATCCGTTTGGGTTCTCCCGGTTCTCTCCGTTGTCCGTTCGGAGTCCGGACCTCTCGCGCG
>NW_025230554.1:5911-6450 GCF_018294505.1 Triticum aestivum
CCATGCCATGTATTTCTCTGTGGTGAGTGGTACAAGCTCATCTACATGCCTTCATAATTCTGTTTCTGCCATGTTTGAATCTGTAATATAACTTGCTATGTTTACATGGGTGCCATCATTTCTTCTGATCCTTTTTGGCTTATGGTCAATAAGGGACTTTTGATCTATGCTTTGAGTAGAACCATGCCATGTCTTGTTTTGCTATTATAAGTTCCTGTAACATGTTTTTTGATAGCTCTAAACATTGCAACCTGATGTTATTTCTGCTAAAGTATGAAACTGATATTATTTGCAATCTTGCCATGTGTGTTTGAGCATGTTCTAGTGATTTATGGAGATAGCTCAGTGTTCATTGTTATGCTTTAGCTGTACATCATGTCCATGCCTTTTGTTATCATGTTGGGGTGCTGTAGCATGTTGTTTTGATACTTGCAATATGCCTAGTTGCTGTTTTGGACAGCTTGTCCTTTAAACTTGTTTCATGTGTGTGTGTTGAACCGTTGCTCCGTTTTGAGTGTGCTCTATATGAAACTTGCTTA
>NW_025230554.1:9491-9997 GCF_018294505.1 Triticum aestivum
CCGCTAGTTATAGCAGTAGCGCACTATACTGAACAGCGCTACTGCTATAGAAGTTAGCAGCAGCGCGCTTCTAGGAAAACCGCTACTGCTAAGATCAGCCCACAAGTTTAGTCCCACCTCGCTCCGTGAACAGGGTTTTTACCACCTTAAATATGTAATTTCTGAAACTACCACAACCAGTTGGTCTTCACTGAACTCTATGTGTAAAATTTGTGGCCGCAATATGAGTCCTCTCCGGTTCCTACCGGAGAGGACTCATATTGACAATTTAGATTGTACACAAAAAGATCATTGATGGCCAATGTATTTTTGCATTGACGTATTTTTTGTATAGTTACACTTAGCAGTAGCGGTTTATATGCAAAGCGCTACTGCTATTCAGATTAGCTGTAGCGTGTTTTGGCAAACGCGCTACAACTATCCCTACCTTATCCCCACGCGCACGACCGGCCCTCACTCACACTCTCACTCTCGCCCCCATGCCGATAACCGTCGTCGTGCGTCGC
>NW_025230554.1:11814-13924 GCF_018294505.1 Triticum aestivum
TTTTTTTTTCTATTTATAGTAAGTTTATATTTAGTAAGAACTAGTTGAATTAATAAAACTAGTTGAACATGTCATATTTGTTGTTATTTTTTAGTTTAAGAAATTATTCGGGATGTATTAGTGATAACTTATATGGTTTCAAGTGACCACCATCGTCCCCGTCACCGACCCCCTCCGACATCCCCACCGTCGTCCCAGTCACCGACCCGCTCCGACATCGAGGTGAGACCAGCCAAATATCCTTGTATATCTTGTGTTGTTGCTCAAATAGGATATGTGGTTGCCCAAGTGGCCATTCATGTTCAGTTTACATCTCCGAGTGGCCTATGTTTTGCCGGAGTGTTGATTAATTTCTGTTCCAGCAAATTTCAGGCGCTCGATATTCCTTTTTTAGCAAAGGTCATGCCGGATTTTTTCGTGAATTCTGGCATGACTTGTGCTAGAATATGTACAAGTTTAATCTTTGAATTTTGAACGTAGAAATATCGTACTCGGACGATGACAGTCTCCCGGGGGAGTGTAGCTGGTGCCACGACGATCGAGGTATGTGCGAGAGGTTCGTTCAGCTGGACGAAGATCGGCGCTTCAGCATTAAGCTCGAGCAGACCTTCGATTGTGAAACGGTACGCAACAACGACAAGTGTTTTTTTGTGTAATTAAGCATGACTTCAACTATTTCACGTCTAATTTTCATATTTTACAATTCGACTAGCTTATCCCATGCCATGCAAGACGCTATGTCTTGGAGAGGATGGGTTTTGAAGACCATGAAAATTTCGAAACGAAGAAAATACACCTAAGGACCCATCATGATATGGATTTTGAAGTAAATCTGTGCAATGCTCAGAGCGTAACCCATTTTGGTTGCCAAAATTGGGAAGCACTTTGGAAAATGTATGGTTTTTATGAGGGTATGATTGTCACCATGGATCTTGGTGATCCTGACATCGAGCAAGACAATATGGACATTTGGGTCCTTGTTGATACGCTTCCGATTGTACCGTTATGTGAGTTTCTCACATAGTTATTAACTTATTTATATTGTTTATTTCAAAATAGTTGATAGCTTATTTCCATTGACAACTTATTTTGATTCTTCAAAGACTGTGCGGAAGATGGTAGATAAAACCCACTACACCGATGGCACCGAATTAACGTATAAGGAGAAAAATCATCTGATCGCATTTTGTACTCTTCTTGAGAATTACAATAACTATTATTGAACTCCTCCAAATTATGGTGGATATGTGCCACTAGTGCATGTGTTGAACCACGGTAACTTCTATGGAGATACCCTGGTAAGATTTTTTACTATTACGACATCCGTGCATCTTTTGCATACTTCTAAAACTAGTACATCATTGCTAACTACGAAGTTATTATTATGTTTTTCATCAGAAACTCCCGATGGATTGTGTGCCTCATCTGATGTCTCTGCATGGTCACCTCTCATTTCTGAACATACTGCCAGATAAATCTACGGAGCTCACCTGTGCATATCGGATTTCTAAAACCCGTGAACACATGTTCATCAAAGAATGGAAGAAATGTATGGACATTCGCAAGGAGGTTCTTGGAAGTAACATTAAGCGAAAGGCAAGAATTGGAGACAGGCTAATCTCCATTCTCCATAATGGAGAGTCAGGGGCTATCTTGTTTTTTGCTATTTTACCTTAGAAAATGTAGTAGGTCTTAATCGAATGTAATAGGTCCTATGGGGTACAATATGTTTATTATGTGGTAATGTGTTAGAGTTGATAATCGAATGTAATAGGTCCAATTTGCTATGTGATGCCATTGATGAAAACGATGATCTTGAGGAGGTGTTATATGATAATGATGTATTATGATGATAAGTTGTTAATGATATGATGATGATGATATTATTATATCATTGGGTGAAAGAACCGCGGATTAGTTTCAAGTGGATGGACATCCACTTGAAACTAGTCCACAGTTCTTTCACCCCGTGATGTAATAACTCATTATGATGTAAAAACAATCTCTAAATTCCTGTTGTATGAAAACTTGTGTAAAGGTGTATGAATACAACATGAAATAAAAAAGAAACAAAATACTAAATAATAGTAGTAGCGCGGGAAAGGAGAAG
>NW_025230555.1:0-9182 GCF_018294505.1 Triticum aestivum
GTGCAGGTGTGCAATGGGCGATGGGCCCAGACCCCTGCGCCATAGGATTTAGACCGGCGTGCTGACCTCTCTGTTGTGCCTAGGTAGGGCTGCGACGTGTTGATCTTCCGAGGCCGGGCATGACCCAGGAAAGTGTGTCCGGCCAAATGGGATCAAGCGTGTTGGGTTATGTGGTGCACCCCTGCAGGGAAGTTTATCTATTCGAATAGCCGTGTCCCTCGGTAAAAGGACGACCCGGAGTTGTACCTTGACCTTATGACAACTAGAACCGGATACTTAATAAAACACACCCTTCCAAGTGCTAGATAAAACCCGGTGATCGCTCTCTAACAGGGCGACGAGGAGGGGATCGCCGGGTAGGTTTATGCTATGCGATGCTACTTGGTGAACTTACCATCTACTCTCTTCTACATGCTGCAAGATGGAGGTGGCCTGAAGCGTAGTCTTCGACATGATTAGCTATCCCCCTCTTATTCTGGCATTCTGCAGTTCAGTCCACCGATATGGCCCTTACTCATATACTCATGCATATGTAGTGTAGATCCTTGCTTGCGAGTACTTTGGATGAGTACTCATGGTTGCTTTTCTCCCTCTTTTCCCCCTTTCCATTCTACCTGGTTGTCGCAACCAGATGGTGGAGCCCAGGAGCTTGACGCCACCGTCGACGATGACTCCTACTACACCGGGGCGCCTACTACTACGTGCAGGCCGCTGACGACGACCAGGAATAGTTTAGGAGGATCCCAGGTAGGAGGCCTGCGCCTCTTTCGATCTGTATCCCAGTTTGTGCTAGCCTTCTTAAGGCAAACTTGTTTAACTTATGTCTGTACTCAGATATTGTTGCTTCCGCTAACTCATATATGATCGAGCAATTGTATTCGAGCCCTCGAGGCCCCCTGGCTTGTATTATGATGCTTGTATGACTTATTTTATTTTTAGAGTTGTGTTGTGATATCTTCCACTGAGTTCCTGATCTTGATCGTACACGTTTGCGTGTATGATTAGTGTACGATTGAATCGGGGGCGTCACATTTATGCTACTATAGTTGAAGAAGATGCAATGGGAAAAGGGAAAAGAAGAAGAAGATGCATTTGTGTTTCTGCAGAATTCGTTTGAGTTTACAATAGTACAAGTATACTATGGAACCCGTCTACAGAGAAGTAGTAGGTGCTACATTTGAAAACACTAGAGAAAATTCTTTTGTAGTCTCTTGACACATTTTTCTCAAACTTTAATACTAGTTTCTCCATGTAGCAATGCTCTATGCCTTTAGAGCATCTCCAGCCGTTGGCCCCCCCAGGACGCATAAAAATCGCCCCCTGGGGGCGAGCCGGCGATACAATCGGCGCTGGGGGCGATTTTGCGCCCAGTCGTCGCCCCCAGGCGTCGATATTGGCCCACTTTTCAGCCCCCTTTCGGCGAATAAAGGGCCCATATGGGCAAGAATAGGCCCATATTCAGCGTGGTTCGCCGTGGCTCGGCGTTGAATTATGAACATAAATATTTTTTTATCACATAGTTCATCACAGAAAAATCAAATAGTTCAACAATATAGTACAACAACAAATAGTTCAATACAAATTATATAGTTCAACAAATAAAAACTCATATTTCATCACACGTCGTGCCCGGCGTCGCCCTTGAGCCTCCATAGGTGCTCCACCAGATCATGCTGCAGCTGATGATGCACCTGTGGGTCTCGGATCTCCTGACGCATACTGAGGTAGGCAGTCCAGGTTGCCGGTAGCTGGTGATCAACTTCGGCTAGAGGACCCTGCCTGTAGTATGGTTCAGTGTCAAACACTGGGTCTTCTTGCTCGCTCTCGATGATCATGTTGTGCAAGATGACACAGCAAGTCATGATCTCCCACATTTGATCTTTCGACCAGGTCTGAGCAGGGTACTGGACAACAGCAAATCGAGATTGGAGCACACCAAATGCTCGCTCGACATCCTTCCGGCAAGCCTCCTGCACCTTGGCAAAGTGGGACTTCTTGCCTCCTGGCACAGCGTTTGAGATAGTCTTCACAAATGTAGACCATCTCGGATAGATGTCATCAGCTAGGTAGTACCCCTTGTTGTAGTGCCGCCCATTGATCTCGAAGTTCACCGGAGGAGAAAGACCTTCAACAAGCTTGGCAAAGACAGGAGAGCACTGCAGCACGTTGATGTCATTGTGAGTTCCTGGCATACCAAAGAAGGAGTGCCAAATCCAGAGGTCCTGTGTGGCCACCACCTCAAGTACCACACTACAACCGCCTTTGGCGCCTTTGTACATCCCCTGCCAAGCAAATGGGCAATTCTTCCATTTCCAATGCATGAAGTCGATGCTTCCAAGCATCCCAATAAATCCTCTTGCTGCATTCTGTGCTAGCATCCGAGCAGTGTCTTCCGCATTGGGTGTTCTCAAGTATTGCGGTCCAAACACTGCCACCACTGCCCGTCAGAACTTGTAGAAACACTCTATGCTGGTGGACTCGGCCATGCGCCCATAGTCGTCGAGTGAATCACCGAGAGCTCCGTATGCAAGCATCCTCATCGCTGTCGTGCACTTCTGGATCGAGGTGAATCCAAGTTTGCTGGTGCAATCCATCTCGCACTTGAAGTAGCTGTCGAACTCCCGAATGGAATTCACAATCCTGAGGAAGAGCTTTCGGCTCATCCGATAATGGCGTCGAAATGTTTTGTCGTCGTGAAGTGGAGCATCGGCGAAGTAGTCGGAGTAGAGCATGCAGTAGCCTTCGAGATGATGTCGGTTCTTTGCTTTCATCCGCCCCGGCGCCGAGCCACCTCGCCGCGGCTTTTCATTGCTCGCCAGCAGCTGGGCGAGGGCGGCGAGCACCATGAGATGCTCTTCTTCCTGGATGACGGCCTCGGCTTCCTCCTCCAGCAGCGCGGCGAGCGCTTCCTCGTCATCCGAGTCCATCGCTGAGGAAGGCAAATCGCCGAACACCTTGCACCCGGTGGGCGTGTACCCGTCGCTAAACTGCCCCTCCGCGGTTGGAAACGCCCAGCTACTGTTGGAGGGGCTGCCGCGGCGAACCTCTGCTATTTTTCCGGCGGGGATTGGCTATCTAGCGGTGAAGGGCGGTGGGCGGCGCCGGGATATAGCTAGTGGCGGCCGAGGGCGCGGGGGTGGGAGGCGAGTCGGGAAAAAAATCTTGACTTTACACCCGACGGTGTGGGCCAGCCGCGCTTTTCCCTTGCGCCGGAGCCCCCGATCGGCCCCCAGTGCGCCGGGTTCGGCCTGCGACCGTCGGGCGGAAAAAAGGGCCGAACTGGCGCTTTTCGGCGTCCTGGGGGCGCGACTGGGGCTTTTTTTTGGCGTCGGCGCCGAAAAAGTGGCCTGGGTGGGTTGTTGGGGGCGCGGCTGGAGATGCTCTTATACATCACCCCATTTCTAGATTTGCTATCTGCTTTCAGATCTTATCACGGATCAACAGAGTGAGGCAAAAACGACAAATTTGACCTATGGACGAAAAGAATTCACAAATTGAACTGTCTTCAAAAAACTTCACTCCATTGACCCTTTCGTGTAGCGCCCGACACAGAGGCGTCACACTACACTGTGCAACGCCTAACTAACAGGCGTTACACGTTTGACCAGTGTCGCATCCCAAGCTACCTAAAAATTGCTAAGTCAACGTGTAACGCCTAAGAGCTAGGCGCTACACCACACAGTGTAGCGCCTAACGTCTAGGCGCTACACAATCGGGAGTTTTGATTTTCACTGCGCTGTCGCGAGCCGACGAGATGTGCCGCGGGTTGAAAGTCCCAAAAGCCAGAACGCCAAAGCCAAGGTGCAGCCGTAATAAACTGCATGCACGAGCTCTGGCTTAATTAATTGCAGCCATTTAACTCGCTGCATGCATGCTCTTAGCT
Organism: Triticum aestivum; assembly: GCF_018294505.1. Taxonomy (NCBI): domain Eukaryota; kingdom Viridiplantae; phylum Streptophyta; class Magnoliopsida; order Poales; family Poaceae; genus Triticum; species Triticum aestivum. The sequence goes on from NW_025230555.1 coordinate 3,884, forward strand.
GTAATAGGTTGCATGTTTGGTTGGGCGTGTTGACCGAGGAACTTTTAGTGGCTGCCTCCCTCTATACCCGCATCTCTTTTTCCCGCACCGAGCATGAAAGAAAGAAGCATTCGGCCAGCCGGTCATTATTAAAACTCGCGGCACTTCTAGTCGGCTCATGACAGCGTAGCGAAGCAAAACCAAAGACCCCGATTGTGTAGCGCCTAGACGCTAGGCGCCACACTGTATGCACTACAAAAAATTACACTTCCGTGATGATACGTGTTTGTCACAGTAGGTCACATTTTCTGTCATGCATGTTCATCCATGACAAATTTATGACAGAATCAAGATAGTCATACCTGTGCTGTTGTAGAAGTGTTCCATGACATTACCAAAATTATCATCACGGAAGTGTCCACTTCCATGGCGATAAATCGCGCGTCACAGAAGTGCTTTCGTCAAGGGTGACCGACATGTGGCATCCACCGTAACGGAACGCCGTTAAACTATCAGGTCTGGTTTTGGATCCGATAACCCGTTAACAGCCCCGACCAATGGGGATTTTCCACGTGTAAAATCAGCATTGGCTGGAGGAAACACGTGTCGGCTCACCGTTGGGACAGACGTCATCCACTCATTGGACCCAAAGCACCTATGATACACCGACACGTGGCACGGCCCAACAGAGGCCCATTCGTGTGAAAAGGCCGGCCCGTTTGACTTTGTCAAAAGGTAGTGGGCCGGCCCAAGGAAAGCCTGTTAACGGCCTGTTCGCATATAGCCCATTTACAGCCCGCTATCCTAGGGCCCGTTTACGGCCTATCCGAATTAGGCCCAGTAGCGTCATCTGGGCCGTCCAATATAATTCTAGCCCGTTTCAACTTCCGACCCATGTATGGCCCATGATGTCTTTTGGCCCATATGAGGCCCTTAGTAAACCTTGGCCCATTAACGGCCCGTGGTAAAACTGGCCCGTAATGAACAGTGTATCACTTTATACCCATTAATGGCCCATTATTCCATTGGGCCGTTTCCAGCCCATGTTATCTTTCGGCCTTCTTAGGGCCCATTTATTCTTGGGCTCATTTCCAGCATTCGTTTACTTTCGGCCCATTACTGTCATTTTCAGCTTGTGGGCCAAATACAGCCCGTGGTTACAGTCTGCCCGTTTGTGGCCCGTTAATACGTTGGGTCCTTTTCATAGCGTCATCAAATACGGCCTATTAACGACGGCCCGTTATGGTCGGCCCATGAACGGACGATTTCAACACTAGCCCATTTACGGCCATAATATGGTCTGTTATTGGCCCATGTTTGGCCAACCGATCATACGGCCCGTAGAAGGCCCATTGATGATAGGGCCCGTAGAAGGCCCATTGTGTCTACGCCCCGTAGAAGGCCCATTGTGTCTACGCCCCGTAGAAGGCCCATTGTGTCTACAGCCCTTAGAAGGCCCATTGTTTCTATGCCTCGTAGGAGGCCTACAGTAAATATGTAGCACATTGTTAATGTGGCCTAGTTTAAAAAAAATAGGTTATTCCGGCCACTAGCAAACCGCGGAAAAAGAACTGCACTGACTACAAGAAAACAAATAAACAAGACAACGGAAATAAATAAGCAAGTAACTTACGCTAGGCTATCACGGCTATTACACATATTACATCCACTGGGCATCAAAGTTCGCCACCAGTGCAAATATAGGGAACAAAGCAGCATATAAACGCCGCAGCAAAACAAGTCCAGAACTGAAACCACTTCAGAAGAGCTCAAGAAACAATATCATGGGTACCCATAATGCTGGCAAGATGCTTAGCAAGCTTATTAACTTTCTCTTGTTTGGCGCTTAAATCCTCCAGCACTTGCTGTTGCACCAGAAAGTATGCATCTGAATTCTACAGGGACTTCCTCAGTCCTTCGTCTTCCTGTCGCATAACATCTGATCGATGTCTTTCAACTTGAAGTTGAGACTAAGAAGCCGAACTGATTTAGGCAGCGAGTACGAAGAGCTGGTGCCAGCAGTAGTAGCCAGTAACTCGAACACTACAAGACAGGACTTTGGGGTTGTCTCAGTGTCTTCAATATAGTTTTTATCAGCTTTCTTGGAGAACAACTAGGATGTCTCACTATCTTGAACCTGATCTGCATTACTTCCTTTACCATTGCATAACGGCGTACTCTTCTCCAATATTTTATCCGAGTTCTAAAGGAGAAACAAACAAACATATCACAGGTTTACAATGTAGTATATGAAACTCATTTTGGTAAACCAGTTCAGTAGTAAGGTGGACAAGATAACAGCATGAAACAAACATATATCTATGTAGTATGGTCACTGTATGGTCTATATCATTCTAGTTTATGTTGCCAAATCAAGATAGATACAGTTCGAATCATATCTATTTAAGACAAAGCAGCATAGGCAGAATATAAGTGTGGGAAACTACACAGCAATAACAACACTTGTAATGTGCATGGCATGAGAACATAACTGTTTATTCAATTGAAACTGAAATCAACATAGAGCAAGTTACAACAGCAAACACGTTAAAGAAATAGGTTTAAAACATACCTGTTGCGCCATTGGAGTTTCAGTTGCATCCTTCAAATTTGAAAATAGTTGGTATGAGTAAATACAATGATGCAAGAGCAAAGTAGTATGAACCATAGCTACGGAACCTGACCTGAGAACAATTCTTCTTCTGATTTAAGCGTTGACTTGGGGTTCGAAGTGGTGGTCCTCGTGCTTTGGGCAATGCAGTTGCCTTACTAACTGCTCGTGTTTGGGTGCTCTGTGGTGGAGACGGTGCTGTGTCAACGGGAACTGGGTTACTATCTACTGCGGTTGGGGTTAGAAGGGGTGTAGCTGGTTCTCTGTCCAACTGGGTAGGGGTACAATCTGCTTGAGTCTGGGTTATGTGTGGTGGGGCTGGTTCTTGGGCAAGTACAACCGTGGTTCTATCTCCATCGACAGGTAGCACGATCTTTTCTGAAGACCGTGTTTTTACTCCCACAGATACTGCCATCACCCCCTCCAATTGAAATGACTGATAAACAAGAAAAGTAATTGAATGTACAAACATTATAAGATAGACAGGTGCAATGGATAGTAGGGAAGAAAATAGGGCATGAAATAATTCACTATTATGTTGTCTAACCAAACAGAATAGTAGGACATAATTTCAAATATATGATGGCTAATTAAATAGGATAGCATGACACAATTTCACATGTATGATGGCTAACTAAACAGGATAGAATGACATACTTCAAAATATGATGACTATGTAAACAGGATGACATGATATAACTATACGATGTGTCTATTAAAGTGGTTGGCATGCCATAAATCACAAACATGCCGTCGATGGAAACATGATGGCATGATATAATTCACGGATAGAATGACATAATTCAAAATATGATGACTATGTGAACAGGATGAGATGATATAACTATATTATGTCTTTAGAAAATGGGTTGACATGCCATAATTCAGATACATGCTGTCTATGTAAACATCATGGCATGATATAATTCAAATATATGATTTATATACTAAGGAAGTGAGCAGAGGGCAATCGCATATATGATGTGTCAACTAAGGAGATGGCATTCAACATCGTGTATATGATGTAAAAACTAGGCATTGCAATACAACATATGCATGATATGAGTAATATAACCCTGCCAAGTTTGAGCATACACCTCAGGGGGATAATAGGACTGGTCATCTGCCTCTGAATCCTCCTCTGAAGAGCTATCTGTAAGCAGCAACATATCTGCTTCACCAGGTAGCATTGTCTGCTCTGAAGACCTTGTTTTCACTCCAGATTTCTCCATCACCAATTCAAATGGCTGATGCACAGGAAGAGCAGTTGAATATACAAACATTGTCGACAAAAGCAATGAGAAATACAAAAAAAGGATGGCATGATATAATTCACATATATGACGCTTGGCTAAACAGCATGGCATTGCATAATTCACATATATAATGCCTTGCAACAAGATAGCATTGCATAATTCACATATATAATGTCTTGCAAAAAGATGGCATTGCATAATTCACATATATGGTAATTAGACACTAAACACGTGGCATTCACACAAATCATGTCTAAACTAAGCAAATGACATAGCAATGCAAGATACCATACGCACGATATGAGCAACATAACCCTGCCAAGTTAGAGCATGCACCTCGGGGGGGGATAGGACTGGTCATCTGTCTCTGAATCCTCCTCTGAGGAGCTATCCGTAACCAGCGAGATATGCGCTTCGTCAGATAGCATAGTCTGCTCTGAAGACCTTGTTTTCACTCCAGAATTTTCCATCACCGTGTCAAATGGCTGATGCACACGAAGAGTAGTTGAATGTACTAACATTGTTGACAAATGTAATACGTAACGGAAAAAAAGGATGGCCTGATATAATTCACATATAAGATGACTAGCTAAGCTGGATGGCATTGCAAAATTCACATATATGATGCCTGGCTAAACAAGATGGCATTGCATAATTCACATAAACGATGAATAAACTAAACAGATGGCATTCACACAAAGCCTGTCTAAACTAAGCAGTTGACATATTTGATGTATAAAGTAAGCAATGCAAGGCACCATATGCATGATATAACCAACATTAGCATGCCAAGTTAGAGCGAAGACCTCATGGGGTAAATAGGAGTGGTCTTCTGCTTCTGAATCCCCCTCAGAACAGTTATCTTCCTCTTGATTACGATCCGAAATGGGTGGAGGGGGGCTGCCTTTGCGCCCACCATGGAGCGACGTCTGCATGAAATTTTATTGCCACACAAGGCTCGTCTCTTTTGCTCTACATGTTCAGTTCCATTGTGTACAATAACTGACATGCATAGGAATAAAACATAGTGAGATTATGTAAGGAGTGCATGCACAAATCCAGAGTGATGGTAGCAAACTGTGGATAGACCCAAAACCAATGATAGCAGGCAGATAATAGCTTTAGTTAAAAAATACAGATAATGGCTCCTTTAATGTTTGTTTGCACCCAACATGAAACTCATAGTAGACACCCGAGATTAACCAGATAGTAGACAGATAGTACTGATTGTTGCCCCAATATGTACCCCACAACCATTTAAAAACTCAAGTTTCAGCATAAGTTTGGACCTGAGTCGGAGTCTAATAGGTGAACACGACGATAAAGTAGCATGTCATCATACTAAGCGATGCATAACGTAAGCAGACACAGAAGAGTGTGACCTCTCTTGCGGACCCGTGTAGTCCTCAAGGTCATCTGCTCAGTTGATGATGGTAATGCAGTTGTCGTGGCT